>NW_027125286.1:0-179000 GCF_033026475.1 Channa argus
TCGTCGTTCAATTTCAGTTTTGACTATCTGTTGAGGAGTCCCTTTCCTGCATTGCATTCCCTATTCTTGGTGCACGCGATATGGCAAACAGCATGTCGAAAAAGGGTTATGCGAGACTACTGAAGAAAGTTAAGAACCAATTTCTAAACAGCCTTTGTTTGGACAAGCCGACCACGACCACGATAAATAGCTGCACTTGCAGCAGCAGCCCTAGGATGTCAATTACAAGAGCTTCAATCTCCTCTCCACACTGCACTGGCATAGCGTTGGACCGATCAGCCTCTACATATGAGCATGGTCCCCATTAAGCTGAGAAAGTACCTATTGTGCACTAGGAGGTTTGAAAGCCCCTTAGAGTCGACCTTGCATGATGATGTGTCGCTTTGTGGTTAGATGCTACCCTCTGAAAGTGCCACTCTACGTGGCCAGTTTCTGTAGTGTAGTGGTTATCACATTCGCCTAACACGCGAAAGGTCCCTGGTTCGAAACCAGGCAGAAACACTGTTGCTGTCCATTATTATCTGCACAGTCAGCCTGGTTGGAGTGTCTTGTAAAAGGGGTTGTCTCAGTTCTAACAATGAGAAAGGCAACACTTTTGGTTTTAGTACTACAAAGTTCCATAAAGATCTTGTCATCCCAAAGCCCCTTAGGAGTAATCTTCCGCGACTGTTTTATTCACTTTGCTGGGAAGCTACGCTCTTAAGAAGTTTGTCAAGGTGGCCGGTTTCTGTGGTGTAGCGGTTATCACGTTCGCCTCACACGCGAAAGGTCCCTGGTTCGAAACCAGGCAGAAACACTCTTGTTGTTATTTTAAGATGACATGCACACTCAAGCTGTGTCAGTGGGTTGACTAAGTTCTTACGAATGCTTGCTCAGTAAAACAACCTGAAATCACAGAATGGCACAAATAGACAAAAGAGACAAAAAAACAAAAGATTACGCCAGGGTAGTCGCTGAATAAAGGCTGTGTGTCTTTGACAGAGCGGACGATAAAGTCAAGTCAAGTCAAGTGGCTTTTATTGTCATTTCTATTATACACAGTGGTACACAGTACACAGTAGAAACGAGATAACGTTCCTCCAGAACCAAGGTGCTACAAAACAACACAAGCTATGTAAAGTGCATCGAGTTCAACCTAGTGCAAACAGTGCAGATGAAAAACAGTAATGACAGACAGTGTAGATGGACAACACAAAATAACACAGGACAGGACACAAAACCTAAGACAGTGCCGACCAGTAAACCTATTGTATACTATTTTACAGTACAGTACAGTCAAGTGTGCCAAAGGTGCAAAAAAAGCAGCATGTAAACAGTATACTGCATTTGAATGTCCGGCATGTATAAAGTGCAATTGCAGTGGAATGATTACTGGCTAAAGTTGCAATAGTCGTCGTTCAATTTCAGTGTTGACTATCTGTTGAGGAGTCCCTTTCCTGCATTGCATGCCCTATTCTTGGTGCACGCGATATGGCAAACAGCATGTCGAAAAAGGGTTATGCGAGACTACTGAAGAAAGTTAAGAACCAATTTCTAAACAGCCTTAGTTTGGACAAGCCGACCACATACTATTAATCGAAATTGAGACTTTTTCCCATGATAAATAGCTGCGCTTGCAGAAGAAGCCCTAGGATGTCAATTACAAGAGCTTCAATCTCCTCTCCACACTGCACTGGCATAGCGTTGGACCGATCAGCCTCTACATATGAGCATGGTCCCCATTAAGCTGAGAAAGTACCTATTGTGCACTAGGAGGTTTGAAAGCCCCTTAGAGTCGACCTTGCATGATGATGTGTCGCTTTGTGGTTAGATGCTACCCTCTGAAAGTGACGCCCTGCGTGGCCAGGTTCTGTAGTGTAGTGGTTATCACATTCGCCTAACATGCGAACGGTCCCTGGTTCGAAACCAGGCAGAAACACTGTTGCTGTCCATTATTATCTGCACAGTCAGCCTGGTTAGAGTGTCTTGTAAAAGGTGTTGTCTCAGTTCTAACAATGAGAAAGGCAACACTTTTGGTTTTAGTACTACAAGGTTCCATAAAGATCTTCTCATCCCAAAGCCCCTTAGGAGTAATCTTCCGTGACTGTTTTATTCACTTTGCTGGGAAGCTACGCTCTGAAGAAGTTTGTCAAAGTGGCCGGTTTCTGTGGTGTAGCGGTTATCACGTTCGCCTCACACGCGAAAGGTCCCTGGTTCGAAACCAGGCAGAAACACTCTTGTTGTTATTTTAAGATGACATGCACACTCAAGCTGTGTCAGTGGGTTGACTAAGTTCTTACGAATGCTTGCTCAGTAAAACAACCTGAAATCACAGAATGGCACAAATAGACAAAAGAGACAAAAAAACAAAAGATTACGCCAGGGTAGTCGCTGAATAAAGGCTGTGTGTCTTTGACAGAGCGGACGATTAAGTCAAGTCAAGTCAAGTGGCTTTTATTGTCATTTCTATTATACACAGTGGTACACAGTAGAAACGAGATAACGTTCCTCCAGAACCAAGGTGCTACAAAACAACACAAGCTATGTAAAGTGCATCGAGTTCAACCTAGTGCAAACAGTGCAGATGAAAAACAGTAATGACAGACAGTGTAGATGGACAACACAAAATAACACAGGACAGGACACAAAACCTAAGACAGTGCCGACCAGTAAACCTATTGTATACTATTTTACAGTACAGTACAGTCAAGTGTGCCAAAGGTGCAAAAAAAGCAGCATGTAAACAGTATACTGCATTTGAATGTCCGGCATGTATAAAGTGCAATTGCAGTGGAATGATTACTGGCTAAAGTTGCAATAGTCGTCGTTCAATTTCAGTGTTGACTATCTGTTGAGGAGTCCCTTTCCTGCATTGCATGCCCTATTCTTGGTGCACGCGATATGGCAAACAGCATGTCGAAAAAGGGTTATGCGAGACTACTGAAGAAAGTTAAGAACCAATTTCTAAACAGCCTTAGTTTGGACAAGCCGACCACATACTATTAATCGAAATTGAGACTTTCTCCCATGATAAATAGCTGCGCTTGCAGAAGCAGCCCTAGGATGTCAATTACAAGAGCTTCAATCTCCTCTCCACACTGCACTGGCATAGCGTTGGACCGATCAGCCTCTACATATGAGCATGGTCCCCATTAAGCTGAGAAAGTACCTAATGTGCACTAGGAGGTTTGAAAGCCCCTTAGAGTCGACCTTGCATGATGATGTGTCGCTTTGTGGTTAGATGCTAGCCTCTGGAATTGACACCCTACGTGGCCAGTTTCTGTAGTGTAGTGGTTATCACATTCGCCTAACACGCGAAAGGTCCCTGGTTTGAAACCAGGCAGAAACACTGTTGCTGTCAGTGCACAGTCAGCCTGGTTGGAGTGTCTTGTAAAAGGGGTTGTCTCAGTTCTAACAATGAGAAAGGCAACACTTCTGGTTTTAGTACTACAAAGTTCCATAAAGATATTCTCATCCCAAAGCCCCTTAGCAGTAATCTTCCGCGACTGTTTTATTCACTTTGCTGGGAAGCTACGCTCTGAAGAAGTTTGTGAAAGTGGCCGGTTTCTGTGGTGTAGCGGTTATCACGTTGGCCTCACACGCGAAAGGTCCCTGGTTCAAAACCAGGCAGAAACACTATTGTTGTTATTTTAAGATGACATGCACACTCAAGCTGTGTCAGTGGGTTGACTAAGTTCTTACGAATGCTTGCTCAGTAAAACAACCTGAAATCACAGAATGGCACAAATAGACAAAAGAGACAAAAAAACAAAAGATTACGCCAGGGTAGTCGCTGAATAAAGGCTGTGTGTCTTTGACAGAGCGGACGATTAAGTCAAGTCAAGTCAAGTCAAGTCAAGTGGCTTTTATTGTCATTTCTACTATACACAGTGGTACACAGTACACAGTAGAAACGAGATAACGTTCCTCCAGAACCAAGGTGCTACAAAACAACACAAACTATGTAAAGTGCATCGAGTTCAACCTAGTGTAAACAGTGCAGATGAAAAACAGTACAGACAGACAGTGTAGACGGACAACACAAAATAACACAGGACAGGACAAAAAACCTAAGATAGTGCCGACCAGTAAACTTATTGTATACTATTTTACAGTACAGTACAGTCAAGTGTGCCAAAGGTACAAAAAAAGCAGCATGTAAACAGTATAGTGCATTTGAATGTCCGGCATGTATACAGTTCAATTGCAGTGGAATGATTACTGGCTAAAGTTGCAATAGTCGTCGTTCAATTTCAGTTTTGACTATCTGTTGAGGAGTCCCTTTCCTGCATTGCATTCCCTATTCTTGGTGCACGCGATATGGCAAACAGCATGTCGAAAAAGGGTTATGCGAGACTACTGAAGAAAGTTAAGAACCAATTTCTAAACAGCCTTTGTTTGGACAAGCCGACCACGACCACGATAAATAGCTGCACTTGCAGCAGCAGCCCTAGGATGTCAATTACAAGAGCTTCAATCTCCTCTCCACACTGCACTGGCATAGCGTTGGACCGATCAGCCTCTACATATGAGCATGGTCCCCATTAAGCTGAGAAAGTACCTATTGTGCACTAGGAGGTTTGAAAGCCCCTTAGAGTCGACCTTGCATGATGATGTGTCGCTTTGTGGTTAGATGCTACCCTCTGAAAGTGCCACTCTACGTGGCCAGTTTCTGTAGTGTAGTGGTTATCACATTCGCCTAACACGCGAAAGGTCCCTGGTTCGAAACCAGGCAGAAACACTGTTGCTGTCCATTATTATCTGCACAGTCAGCCTGGTTGGAGTGTCTTGTAAAAGGGGTTGTCTCAGTTCTAACAATGAGAAAGGCAACACTTTTGGTTTTAGTACTACAAAGTTCCATAAAGATCTTGTCATCCCAAAGCCCCTTAGGAGTAATCTTCCGCGACTGTTTTATTCACTTTGCTGGGAAGCTACGCTCTTAAGAAGTTTGTCAAGGTGGCTGGTTTCTGTGGTGTAGCGGTTATCACGTTCGCCTCACACGCGAAAGGTCCCTGGTTCGAAACCAGGCAGAAACACTCTTGTTGTTATTTTAAGATGACATGCACACTCAAGCTGTGTCAGTGGGTTGACTAAGTTCTTACGAATGCTTGCTCAGTAAAACAACCTGAAATCACAGAATGGCACAAATAGACAAAAGAGACAAAAAAACAAAAGATTACGCCAGGGTAGTCGCTGAATAAAGGCTGTGTGTCTTTGACAGAGCGGACGATAAAGTCAAGTCAAGTCAAGTGGCTTTTATTGTCATTTCTATTATACACAGTGGTACACAGTACACAGTAGAAACGAGATAACGTTCCTCCAGAACCAAGGTGCTACAAAACAACACAAGCTATGTAAAGTGCATCGAGTTCAACCTAGTGCAAACAGTGCAGATGAAAAACAGTAATGACAGACAGTGTAGATGGACAACACAAAATAACACAGGACAGGACACAAAACCTAAGACAGTGCCGACCAGTAAACCTATTGTATACTATTTTACAGTACAGTACAGTCAAGTGTGCCAAAGGTGCAAAAAAAGCAGCATGTAAACAGTATACTGCATTTGAATGTCCGGCATGTATAAAGTGCAATTGCAGTGGAATGATTACTGGCTAAAGTTGCAATAGTCGTCGTTCAATTTCAGTGTTGACTATCTGTTGAGGAGTCCCTTTCCTGCATTGCATGCCCTATTCTTGGTGCACGCGATATGGCAAACAGCATGTCGAAAAAGGGTTATGCGAGACTACTGAAGAAAGTTAAGAACCAATTTCTAAACAGCCTTAGTTTGGACAAGCCGACCACATACTATTAATCGAAATTGAGACTTTTTCCCATGATAAATAGCTGCGCTTGCAGAAGAAGCCCTAGGATGTCAATTACAAGAGCTTCAATCTCCTCTCCACACTGCACTGGCATAGCGTTGGACCGATCAGCCTCTACATATGAGCATGGTCCCCATTAAGCTGAGAAAGTACCTATTGTGCACTAGGAGGTTTGAAAGCCCCTTAGAGTCGACCTTGCATGATGATGTGTCGCTTTGTGGTTAGATGCTACCCTCTGAAAGTGACGCCCTGCGTGGCCAGGTTCTGTAGTGTAGTGGTTATCACATTCGCCTAACATGCGAACGGTCCCTGGTTCGAAACCAGGCAGAAACACTGTTGCTGTCCATTATTATCTGCACAGTCAGCCTGGTTAGAGTGTCTTGTAAAAGGTGTTGTCTCAGTTCTAACAATGAGAAAGGCAACACTTTTGGTTTTAGTACTACAAAGTTCCATAAAGATCTTCTCATCCCAAAGCCCCTTAGGAGTAATCTTCCGTGACTGTTTTATTCACTTTGCTGGGAAGCTACGCTCTGAAGAAGTTTGTCAAAGTGGCCGGTTTCTGTGGTGTAGCGGTTATCACGTTCGCCTCACACGCGAAAGGTCCCTGGTTCGAAACCAGGCAGAAACACTCTTGTTGTTATTTTAAGATGACATGCACACTCAAGCTGTGTCAGTGGGTTGACTAAGTTCTTACGAATGCTTGCTCAGTAAAACAACCTGAAATCACAGAATGGCACAAATAGACAAAAGAGACAAAAAAACAAAAGATTACGCCAGGGTAGTCGCTGAATAAAGGCTGTGTGTCTTTGACAGAGCGGACGATTAAGTCAAGTCAAGTCAAGTGGCTTTTATTGTCATTTCTATTATACACAGTGGTACACAGTAGAAACGAGATAACGTTCCTCCAGAACCAAGGTGCTACAAAACAACACAAGCTATGTAAAGTGCATCGAGTTCAACCTAGTGCAAACAGTGCAGATGAAAAACAGTAATGACAGACAGTGTAGATGGACAACACAAAATAACACAGGACAGGACACAAAACCTAAGACAGTGCCGACCAGTAAACCTATTGTATACTATTTTACAGTACAGTACAGTCAAGTGTGCCAAAGGTGCAAAAAAAGCAGCATGTAAACAGTATACTGCATTTGAATGTCCGGCATGTATAAAGTGCAATTGCAGTGGAATGATTACTGGCTAAAGTTGCAATAGTCGTCGTTCAATTTCAGTGTTGACTATCTGTTGAGGAGTCCCTTTCCTGCATTGCATGCCCTATTCTTGGTGCACGCGATATGGCAAACAGCATGTCGAAAAAGGGTTATGCGAGACTACTGAAGAAAGTTAAGAACCAATTTCTAAACAGCCTTAGTTTGGACAAGCCGACCACATACTATTAATCGAAATTGAGACTTTCTCCCATGATAAATAGCTGCGCTTGCAGAAGCAGCCCTAGGATGTCAATTACAAGAGCTTCAATCTCCTCTCCACACTGCACTGGCATAGCGTTGGACCGATCAGCCTCTACATATGAGCATGGTCCCCATTAAGCTGAGAAAGTACCTAATGTGCACTAGGAGGTATGAAAGCCCCTTAGAGTCGACCTTGCATGATGATGTGTCGCTTTGTGGTTAGATGCTAGCCTCTGGAATTGACACCCTACGTGGCCAGTTTCTGTAGTGTAGTGGTTATCACATTCGCCTAACACGCGAAAGGTCCCTGGTTCGAAACCAGGCAGAAACACTGTTGCTGTCAGTGCACAGTCAGCCTGGTTGGAGTGTCTTGTAAAAGGGGTTGTCTCAGTTCTAACAATGAGAAAGGCAACACTTCTGGTTTTAGTACTACAAAGTTCCATAAAGATATTCTCATCCCAAAGCCCCTTAGGAGTAATCTTCCGTGACTGTTTTATTCACTTTGTTGGGAAGCTACGCTCTGAAGAAGTTTGTCAAAGTGGCCGGTTTCTGTGGTGTAGCGGTTATCACGTTCGCCTCACACGCGAAAGGTCCCTGGTTCGAAACCAGGCAGAAACACTCTTGTTGTTATTTTAAGATGACATGCACACTCAAGCTGTGTCAGTGGGTTGACTAAGTTCTTACGAATGCTTGCTCAGTAAAACAACCTGAAATCACAGAATGGCACAAATAGACAAAAGAGACAAAAAAACAAAAGATTACGCCAGGGTAGTCGCTGAATAAAGGCTGTGTGTCTTTGACAGAGCGGACGATTAAGTCAAGTCAAGTCAAGTGGCTTTTATTGTCATTTCTACTATACACAGTGGTACACAGTACACAGTAGAAACGAGATAACGTTCCTCCAGAACCAAGGTGCTACAAAACAACACAAGCTATGTAAAGTGCATCGAGTTCAACCTAGTGCAAACAGTGCAGATGAAAAACAGTAATGACAGACAGTGTAGATGGACAACACAAAATAACACAGGACAGGACACAAAACCTAAGACAGTGCCGACCAGTAAACCTATTGTGTACTATTTTACAGTACAGTACAGTCAAGTGTGCCAAAGGTGCAAAAAAAGCAGCATGTAAACAGTATACTGCATTTGAATGTCCGGCATGTATAAAGTGCAATTGCAGTGGAATGATTACTGGCTAAAGTTGCAATAGTCGTCGTTCAATTTCAGTGTTGACTATCTGTAGAGGAGTCGCTTTCCTGCATTGCATGCCCTATTCTTTGTTGGAGTTTGTTATATTTTCTATTATATTCTATATTATATTCTTTGTGTTGTTATCATTATGTGAAGAGTGGTAGGTCACAGGACTCACATGGTCAACTTGGTGTGATGTATGTATTCTACGCTACATTCTTTCTTAATTTAGTTTACCCTTGGGACAGAGCAGGAGGTGCATCCTGTTCTGTGAATCTTCTAGTTTAGGACCTGTAGAGCAGGACATACATCATGTGTCCACATTCCTTCTTGGGTGAGAATATCTGGTTGTTCAGTAACCAGATGGTTTGACTTAAAGAAAAGTAATGTATGCATGAAATGTCCAATCACGTGAAGGCATACCCTTCTCTGTTCTGTCCTGTTTACAATAAAAAGAGCTTGCAAGGAGATACTCTTTGGAGTGGCTGTGTTCGGGTGAGTGCAACTGTCACTGAGACCCGCCGGCTCCCCTTGCAGCAAGTAAAAGACAAAGTCGACTTCTGTGTTTATTTCACTGTTGTAGAACTGTACTTTCTGGTGTAATCAGCGCTGTTGTGGTTATTAGAACCCAACATTCTTGGTGCACGCGATATGGCAAACAGCATGTCGAAAAAGGGTTATGCGAGACTACTGAAGAAAGTTAAGAACCAATTTCTAAACAGCCTTAGCTTGGACAAGCCGACCACATACTATTAATCGAAATTGAGACTTTCTCCCATGATAAATAGCTGCGCTTGCAGAAGCAGCCCTAGGATGTCAATTACAAGAGCTTCAATCTCCTCTCCACACTGCACTGGCATAGCGTTGGACCGATCAGCCTCTACATATGAGCATGGTCCCCATTAAGCTGAGAAAGTACCTAATGTGCACTAGGAGGTTTGAAAGCCCCTTAGAGTCGACCTTGCATGATGATGTGTCGCTTTGTGGTTAGATGCTACCCTCTGGAATTGACACCCTACGTGGCCAGTTTCTGTAGTGTAGTGGTTATCACATTCGCCTAACACGCGAAAGGTCCCTGGTTCGAAACCAGGCAGAAACACTGTTGCTGTCAGTGCACAGTCAGCCTGGTTAGAGTGTCTTGTAAAAGGGGTTGTCTCAGTTCTAACAATGCGAAAGGCAACACTTTTGGTTTTAGTACTACAAAGTTCCATAAAGATCTTGTCATCCCAAAGCCCCTTAGAAGTAATCTTTCGCGACTGTTTTATTCACTTTGCTGGGAAGCTACGCTCTGAAGAAGTTTTTTAAAGTGGCTGGTTTCTGTGGTGTAGCGGTTATCACGTTTGCCTCACACGCGAAAGGTCCCTGGTTCGAAACCAGGCAGAAACACTGTTGCTGTCAGTGCACAGTCAGCCTGGTTGGAGTGTCTTGTAAAAGGGGTTGTCTCAGTTCTAACAATGCGAAAGGCAACACTTTTGGTTTTAGTACTACAAAGTTCCATAAAGATCTTGTCATCCCAAAGCCCCTTAGAAGTAATCTTCCGCGACTGTTTTATTCACTTTGCTGGGAAGCTACGCTCTGAAGAAGTTTGTCAAAGTGGCAGGTTTCTGTGGTGTAGCGGTTATCACGTTCGCCTCACACGCGAAAGGTCCCTGGTTCGAAACCAGGCAGAAACGCTATTGTTGTTATTTTAAGATGACATGCACACTCAAGCTGTGTCAGTGGGTTGACTAATTTCTTACGAATGCTTGCTCAGTAAAACAACCTGAAATCACAGAATGGCACAAATAGACAAAAGAGACAAAAAAACAAAAGATTATGCCAGGGTAGTCGCTGAATAAAGGCTGTGTGTCTTTGACAGAGCGTACGATTAAGTCAAGTCAAGTCAAGTCAAGTCAAGTGGCTTTTATTGTCATTTCTACTATACACAGTGGTACACAGTACACAGTAGAAACGAGATAACGTTCCTCCAGAACCAAGGTGCTACAAAACAACACAAACTATGTAAAGTGCATCGAGTTCAACCTAGTGTAAACAGTGCAGATGAAAAACAGTACAGACAGACAGTGTAGACGGACAACACAAAATAACACAGGACAGGACAAAAAACCTAAGATAGTGCCGACCAGTAAACCTATTGTATACTATTTTACAGTACAGTACAGTCAAGTGTGCCAAAGGTACAAAAAAAGCAGCATGTAAACAGTATAGTGCATTTGAATGTCCGGCATGTATACAGTGCAATTGCAGTGGAATGATTACTGGCTAAAGTTGCAATAGTCGTCGTTCAATTTCAGTTTTGACTATCTGTTGAGGAGTCCCTTTCTTGCATTGCATTCCCTATTCTTGGTGCACGCGATATGGCAAACAGCATGTCGAAAAAGGGTTATGCGAGACTACTGAAGAAAGTTAAGAACCAATTTCTAAACAGCCTTAGTTTGGACAAGCCGACCACATACTATTAATCGAAATTGAGACTTTCTCCCATGATAAATAGCTGCGCTTGCAGAAGCAGCCCTAGGATGTCAATTACAAGAGCTTCAATCTCCTCTCCACACTGCACTGGCATAGCGTTGGACCGATCAGCCTCTACATATGAGCATGGTCCCCATTAAGCTGAGAAAGTACCTAATGTGCACTAGGAGGTTTGAAAGCCCCTTAGAGTCGACCTTGCATGATGATGTGTCGCTTTGTGGTTAGATGCTACCCTCTGGAATTGACACCCTACGTGGCCAGTTTCTGTAGTGTAGTGGTTATCACATTCGCCTAACACGCGAAAGGTCCCTGGTTCGAAACCAGGCAGAAACACTGTTGCTCTCAGTGCACAGTCAGCCTGGTTAGAGTGTCTTGTAAAAGGGGTTGTCTCAGTTCTAACAATGCGAAAGGCAACACTTTTGGTTTTAGTACTACAAAGTTCCATAAAGATCTTGTCATCCCAAAGCCCCTTAGAAGTAATCTTTCGCGACTGTTTTATTCACTTTGCTGGGAAGCTACGCTCTGAAGAAGTTTGTCAAAGTGGCTGGTTTCTGTGGTGTAGCGGTTATCACGTTTGCCTCACACGCGAAAGGTCCCTGGTTCGAAACCAGGCAGAAACACTGTTGCTGTCAGTGCACAGTCAGCCTGGTTGGAGTGTCTTGTAAAAGGGGTTGTCTCAGTTCTAACAATGCGAAAGGCAACACTTTTGGTTTTAGTACTACAAAGTTCCATAAAGATCTTGTCATCCCAAAGCCCCTTAGAAGTAATCTTCCGCGACTGTTTTATTCACTTTGCTGGGAAGCTACGCTCTGAAGAAGTTTGTCAAAGTGGCCGGTTTCTGTGGTGTAGCGGTTATCACGTTCGCCTCACACGCGAAAGGTCCCTGGTTCGAAACCAGGCAGAAACACTATTGTTGTTATTTTAAGATGACATGCACACTCAAGCTGTGTCAGTGGGTTGACTAATTTCTTACGAATGCTTGCTCAGTAAAACAACCTGAAATCACAGAATGGCACAAATAGACAAAAGAGACAAAAAAACAAAAGATTATGCCAGGGTAGTCGCTGAATAAAGGCTGTGTGTCTTTGACAGAGCGTACGATTAAGTCAAGTCAAGTCAAGTCAAGTCAAGTGGCTTTTATTGTCATTTCTACTATACACAGTGGTACACAGTACACAGTAGAAACGAGATAACGTTCCTCCAGAACCAAGGTGCTACAAAACAACACAAACTATGTAAAGTGCATCGAGTTCAACCTAGTGTAAACAGTGCAGATGAAAAACAGTACAGACAGACAGTGTAGACGGACAACACAAAATAACACAGGACAGGACAAAAAACCTAAGATAGTGCCGACCAGTAAACCTATTGTATACTATTTTACAGTACAGTACAGTCAAGTGTGCCAAAGGTACAAAAAAAGCAGCATGTAAACAGTATAGTGCATTTGAATGTCCGGCATGTATACAGTGCAATTGCAGTGGAATGATTACTGGCTAAAGTTGCAATAGTCGTCGTTCAATTTCAGTTTTGACTATCTGTTGAGGAGTCCCTTTCTTGCATTGCATTCCCTATTCTTGGTGCACGCGATATGGCAAACAGCATGTCGAAAAAGGGTTATGCGAGACTACTGAAGAAAGTTAAGAACCAATTTCTAAACAGCCTTAGTTTGGACAAGCCGACCACATACTATTAATCGAAATTGAGAATTTCTCCCATGATAAATAGCTGCACTTGCAGCAGCAGCCCTAGGATGTCAATTACAAGAGCTTCAATCTCCTCTCCACACTGCACTGGCATAGCGTTGGACCGATCAGCCTCTACATATGAGCATGGTCCCCATTAAGCTGAGAAAGTACCTATTGTGCACTAGGAGGTTTGAAAGCCCCTTAGAGTCGACCTTGCATGATGATGTGTCGCTTTGTGGTTAGATGCTACCCTCTGGAATTGACACCCTACGTGGCCAGTTTCTGTAGTGTAGTGGTTATCACATTCGCCTAACACGCGAAAGGTCCCTGGTTCGAAACCAGGCAGAAACACTGTTGCTGTCAGTGCACAGTCAGCCTGGTTGGAGTGTCTTGTAAAAGGGGTTGTCTCAGTTCTAACAATGCGAAAGGCAACACTTTTGGTTTTAGTACTACAAAGTTCCATAAAGATCTTGTCATCCCAAAGCCCCTTTGAAGTAATCTTCCGCGACTGTTTTATTCACTTTGCTGGGAAGCTACGCTCTGAAGAAGTTTGTCAAAGTGGCCGGTTTCTGTGGTGTAGCGGTTATCACGTTTGCCTCACACGCGAAAGGTCCCTGGTTCGAAACCAGGCAGAAACACTCTTGTTGTTATTTTAAGATGACATGCACACTCAAGCTGTGTCAGTGGGTTGACTAAGTTCTTACGAATGCTTGCTCAGTAAAACAACCTGAAATCACAGAATGGCACAAATAGACAAAAGAGACAAAAAAACAAAAGATTACGCCAGGGTAGTCGCTGAATAAAGGCTGTGTGTCTTTGACAGAGCGGACGATTCAGTCAAGTCAAGTCAAGTCAAGTCAAGTGGCTTTTATTGTCATTTTTTTATTATTATCTGCACAGTCAGCCTGGTTGGAGTGTCTTGTAAAAGGGGTTGTCTCAGTTCTAACAATGAGAAAGGCAACACTTTTGGTTTTAGTACTACAAAGTTCCATAAAGATCTTCTCATCCCAAAGCCCCTTAGGAGTAATCTTCCGTGACTGTTTTATTTACTTTGCTGGGAAGCTACGCTCTGAAGAAGTTTGTCAAAGTGGCCGGTTTCTGTGGTGTAGCGGTTATCACGTCGCCTCACACGCGAAAGGTCCCAGGTTCGAAACCAGGCAGAAACACTCTTGTTGTTATTTTAAGATGACATGCACACTCAAGCTGTGTCAGTGGGTTGACTAAGTTCTTACGAATGCTTGCTCAGTAAAACAACCTGAAATCACAGAATGGCACAAATAGACAAAAGAGACAAAAAAACAAAAGATTACGCCAGGGTAGTCGCTGAATAAAGGCTGTGTGTCTTTGACAGAGCGGACGATTAAGTCAAGTCAAGTCAAGTGGCTTTTATTGTCATTTCTACTATACACAGTGGTACACAGTACACAGTAGAAACGAGATAACGTTCCTCCAGAACCAAGGTGCTACAAAACAACACAAGCTATGTAAAGTGCATCGAGTTCAACCTAGTGCAAACAGTGCAGATGAAAAACAGTAATGACAGACAGTGTAGATGGACAACACAAAATAACACAGGACAGGACACAAAACCTAAGACAGTGCCGACCAGTAAACCTATTGTGTACTATTTTACAGTACAGTACAGTCAAGTGTGCCAAAGGTGCAAAAAAAGCAGCATGTAAACAGTATACTGCATTTGAATGTCCGGCATGTATAAAGTGCAATTGCAGTGGAATGATTACTGGCTAAAGTTGCAATAGTCGTCGTTCAATTTCAGTGTTGACTATCTGTAGAGGAGTCGCTTTCCTGCATTGCATGCCCTATTCTTTGTTGGAGTTTGTTATATTTTCTATTATATTCTATATTATATTTTTTGTGTTGTTATCATTATGTGAAGAGTGGTAGGTCACAGGACTCACATGGTCAACTTGGTGTGATGTATGTATTCTACGCTACATTCTTTCTTAATTTAGTTTACCCTTGGGACAGAGCAGGAGGTGCATCCTGTTCTGTGAATCTTCTAGTTTAGGACCTGTAGAGCAGGACATACATCATGTGTCCACATTCCTTCTTGGGTGAGAATATCTGGTTGTTCAGTAACCAGATGGTTTGACTTAAAGAAAAGTAATGTATGCATGAAATGTCCAATCACGTGAAGGCATACCCTTCTCTGTTCTGTCCTGTTTACAATAAAAAGAGCTTGCAAGGAGATACTCTTTGGAGTGGCTGTGTTCGGGTGAGTGCAACTGTCACTGAGACCCGCCGGCTCCCCTTGCAGCAAGTAAAAGACAAAGTCGACTTCTGTGTTTATTTCACTGTTGTAGAACTGTACTTTCTGGTGTAATCAGCGCTGTTGTGGTTATTAGAACCCAACATTATTTGGTCCTTCGAGCCGGATTCCAAGAGACGACAGTCATCGAGGAAGGAGAACGACGCACCGAAGTCGGTCGACCGCCGGACGTCTAGGAACGCCCGTTAAAAGACCCAGGACGTGAATTCGTGGCTGGGCCGGTGTTTTTACTAGTCCAATCCTCCCTCGTTGAGTGTCGGCCAACGGAATCCCGGAAGACAGTTCCAGTGAAATTACACGGTGAGTGATCAGTGTGACTCTTGAAAATTATAAATTAGGTTAATCTCCGCCTAAAGAGAGAGGAATTGAAAAATAAAATAAAATAGGTTAATCTCCGCCTAAAGAGAGAGGAAAATAGGTTAATCTCCGCCTAAAGAGAGAGGAAAAAAGGGTTAATCTCTGCCGAAAGAGAGGGGAATTGAAAAATAAAATAAAAAAAGGGTTAATCTCTGCCGAAAGAGAGAGGAATTGAAAAATAAAATAAAAAAGGTTAATCTCTGCCGAAAGAGAGAGGAATTGAAAAATAAAATAAAAAAGGTTAATCTCTGCCGAAAGAGAGAGGAAGTGAAAAATAGAACCTAAAATAAAATAGGTTTAAATAGTCGAAGAAAAAAAAATAAATAAAAATAAAGCGCGCATAGAGTATGAATGAAATGCATATGTGAATGTGTGTGTGACTGCCACTTGTGTGGACCTCACCTCAGAAGGAAACCTAACGGTGTCAACAGGATTCTTGAGGTTGATGGTAAACACAAAGAAGTGGATTTGGAATAGGTCCGGATAAGGCGTTTTGCCTGAACGGACGAAAGGTTGTCATAATGGGGAACGGAAAAAGTAAGCCTGCCTATGAGGGGGATGCAAAATATATGGATAAATTCAAACCAGGCAGCACTAGTTATTTACCACGATGGGGTAAGAAACATCAGTTTAATGGTAAATTAATTGTTGCAAATTGTCAAACTTTAGTAGAAAAGCTAAAAATTGAAATATGCACTGCACGCGCGAAAGATAAAGACCGGTTGGAGAAAGAATTAAATTGTGCACAGCTGTGGTTAGACCAGACAAATGAAAAGAGAAAAAGGGGGAAAACGAGGGCCAGGAAGAGGAAGTGCATGGGGAGGAGCAAATAGAGATCAGAAAGATGAAGGTTGTTGGAACTGTGGTAATTTTGGACACATTGCGCGAGACTGTAGATACAGACGGCAAATTAGAAACTATCGGCCGCCCTCACACAACCCAAATAATCCATTCTACAAATCTTCAGAATGACTAGAAACGGGAAAATGTCTAAACAAAACTGAAGAGATGATAGATCTAGCAGAAGTTTTATTAAACCGACATGTAGGTAAACAGAGCCCGAATAGATTGTTGAGTGTCCAAGGTAAAAATGTAACCTTTTTGTGTGATTCTGGAGCAGATAAGACGGTGTTGAGAGAATCAGTACCGGGACTTAAAGCTTCCAATCAGATTATATATGTTAAATCAGCTAATGGACTAGTAAATCAACATCACATATCCAAACCAATATGGTTCAAAGATCAAAACACTGGAGAGTCAATTCAAGCTTCTGTTGTCATTTGTCCAGACTGTCCTGTTAATCTCTTAGGGAGAGATCTTCTTTCCAAGTTAAAAATCTCTATAGTCCCCACAACGTTAGGCATGATTGCCTTAGGGAAAGGAGAAGCAGTAGACACATTAGCAATGCAAGGGACAGGAGAACCATACTATTATTGGACTCTAGATTTACCAACACCCGATCCCACTAAGACAGGACAACAGTTGTTAGAAAAACTTAGCCAACAGCAGGAAGGAGAGTTTTTAACCATGAAACCAGAAGACATGCATGTCACATTGAAATATAAAAGTACACCAGGCCCAGATCCATCCTATGACAAGGAGGTGCAGAAATTAGGCCCACAGCGTATAACCTTGAAGTCAATTTACACTGATGGGAAAGGGAGAGCAGGATGCACTGTGCATTTCTCACCGCAAGCCTTTAAGCTGTTTAATGTGCAGTATTCCACACCCCACTTGTCTCTTACTACACCTGTAGGGACAGACTGGGAGGAGATTGGCCCATTTATGATGAAAGCCACCCATATTGCACAGTGGAAAAAGTTATCAAACGGGTGGGAAACGTGTGCATTAACAGGCACAGTGTTTAAAAAAACCTTAGGATGGGTAATAACAGCATCGCCACATACTCATCTAGATGACCCAAACTTTCAAGATGCTGAATGATACACAATTCAAGCTAAAGACAACCCTGATCTTGCAGAAGTCCCAGACACATTTTGGTCAAAAGGCAAAACCGATGTAGGCCTCATGACCACAGCATCACCTGTAACCATTAAACCAAAATCAGATTACAGGCCTAGAGTACGACAATACCCACTGAAGCCTGATGCTGAAGAGGGAATTAAACCAGTGATCAGAGACATGATTGAGGCAGGGATAATAGTTGAGTCACCTCAAGCTCAATGTAACACTCCTATATTTCCCGTGCGAAAGGCAGACACAGATATTTGGAGGATGGTACAAGACCTAAGAGCAGTAAATCAGGCAATTGAAAGCCGTGCACCTTGTGTACCAGACCCACATACTCTGTTGAATCAGTTAAAACCTGATAAGAAATGGTTCACAGTAGTAGATTTGAGTAATGCATTTTTCTCTATTCCTTTAGTAAAAGAATCACAGGGATGGTTTGGTTTCACCTATCAGGGGAAGAAATACACGTACACTAGGTTACCGCAAGGGTTCTGTGATAGCCCTACAATTTTTTCAGCTGAAATACAAAATTGCCTGTCTGATTTTCCAATACCAAAACATAGTCAAGTATTGGTATATGTAGATGACATTTTAATCGCCTCTGACACTCCAGAAAACAATAAACTCACTTCAATAGCACTGTTTAAACATCTAGCTAAAACAGGAAATAAAGCATCTTTGTCAAAACTACAATGGGTAAAACAAAAAGTTAAATTCCTTGGTCATGATCTCTGTGGGGAAGGGCGAAGCATAACCTATGACAGGAAACATGCCATCCTCACAGCCCCAAAACCAGAAACAAAACAACACATGATGCAATTCTTAGGATTGTGTAATTATTGCAGACTGTGGATCCCAAATTATGCCCAAAAGACACAGCCAATGCTGGACATAATATATACTAACCCTATGGCAATGACTCAGAAGGTAGTATGGACACCTGAGGGTGAAGGAGCGTTGACAGAATTAAAGCAAGCACTAACTGGAGCTACTGTGCTAAGCTTACCGAATTACAGCAAGCCTTTTGTGCAAACTGTTGATTGCAAAGGCAATTTTATGACCTCCATGCTTGCACAAAATACCGGAGGCAAATTGAAACCTGTAGCTTATTACTCCAAACGTCTTGATCCTGTAGCAAGTGCACTACCTCATTGTGTTAGAGCAGTGTGTGCAGCAGCTCAAGCAGTACACTGCTCATCTGAAGTTGTGTTATTCCATCCATTGACCCTCCTTGTACCACATGCTGTAGACATTTTGCTGACACAAACAAAAATGACTTTCTTATCACCAGCAAGACATTTATCTGTTCTGTCTACTTTGATGTCACAACCTCACATAACTGTTAAAAGATGCAATATCCTGAACTCTTCTTCACTCATTCCTACTGAAGAAGATGGCAACACACATAGCTGTATAGAACTAACTGAAGAACAATGTAAGCCTAGACAAGACTTACAAGACTTCCCTTTGCAGACAGGAGAGACATGGTTTGTTGACGGTTCATGTTCAAAGACAAATACAGGCCAAACTCAGACAGGATTTGCTGTAGTGACAGATAATAACATTGTGCATGCAGGAAAATTACCATCACATTTGTCAGCTCAAGCAGCTGAAATTATTGCACTTATTGAGGCATGCAAAGCTGCTAGTGGAAAGTGTGTAACTATTTATACTGACAGTCAATACGCCTTTTCCACATTACACTATTTTGCTGCACAGTGGTCACGTAGGGGTATGACAACCTCCACGGGCAAACCAGTGGAACATGCTCCTTTGTTAATAAAGTTACTGGATGCAGTGTTGCTACCAAAAAGAATAGCGGTGTGCAAATGCTCAGCGCACACAAGAAACACAGACCTTGTAACAAAAGGAAATGCTTTTGCAGATAAAATAGCTAAAGAGGCGGCTACAGGACTGCATGGCACATACATACTGACACACATTGACAACAGCACAGTGGAAGAACCAATCTCCACTGATGTTTTGAGAGACATGCAAAAACATTCACCTGACAAAGAGAAACAAATGTGGTTGAAACAAGGGGCTACTATTCATAATGACACCTACTACATTAACAACAAGCCCATCCTTCCTAAAAACCTTTTTAAAACAGCAGCTATTTTGAGCCATGGGCCTTGCCATGTCTCAACAGGAGGGATGATAAGAATGTTAGAGCAGCATTTCCATGCATATGGATTTAATATTTATTCAAAAAACTTTTGTAGAGCCTGTCTTACATGTTGTAAGCACAATGCTCAGGGGAATGATAGACCAAAGAGAGGGAAATTCCCACAAGCAGAACATCCATTTCAGTTTCTGCACATGGATTTTATTGAATTAAATAAATGCAACAACTATAAGTACTGTTTAGTGTTAATTTGTCCATTTTCTAAATGGGTAGAGATATTGCCAAGTAAAAATGCGGATGCATTGACCGTAGCTAAAGCTCTGTGCAAATGTATCATACCTGATCATGGCAAACCACAAAGACTGTACAGTGATAATGGTCCTCACTTTGTGAATGAGGTGGTCAAAAGAATAGCAGACAATCTTGGAATAGAATTAAAAAACCACTGCTCATACCATCCACAAAGTGCAGGGTTAGTGGAAAGAACAAACGGCACTGTAAAGCTAAGGTTAAGAAAAACCATGGAGCAGACAGGGAGAACGTGGGTTGAATGCATTGATCTTGTTAAATTGTATATGAGAATTATACCAACAGAGAATGGTCTAACTCCATTTGAGATTATTTATGGTCGACCATTTAAATTACCTGTATTTATTGATGATGACACAAAAGCTGAGGCAGAACATACTTTAGCAGATTGGATGCTTAAGTTACTAAGAAGTAAAGAAGTCATGAGTGCAAATAATCTGCCAGATAATGTGGTATCCTTGCAGGACAGCCAAATTGAACCTGGAGATCTGGTGCTGATTAAAGTCATCAAAAGGAAGTGCTGGTCCAACCCTCGCTGGGAGGGACCCTACAAAGTCATCCTGTCCACACCAACTGCTGTGAAGATTGAGGAGAGAGCCACCTGGATACATCGTAGCCATTGTAAGAGAGTGACCTCACTGGCCTGCGTCGAGTAGCAGTGGCAGTCGGGCTACAAAGGGTGGGAGGAAACTCCTGGTCTCAAACCGGTGAAGAAATCATCTGATCTGCGCTCACTAATCATGGCCATGTGGTGGAAACTCATTCTGGCTACATTCCTAGCAGGTACACTCTTAGTATTTTCCCAGCAGGAGCAGAAACAGAGACGATCGAAGAGATGGACACACATACACACAGATGACTGGGACTGGATCAACACTGACTCAAAACATCCATGGGAAGCGATGTTCCAGATGAGTTTAAACACCGATCAGAGGGGGGAAGATTTATTCTCACATTATTTCCACATGTAGGAGTGGCAAAAAATGCGTTGAGACTAGAAACTGTTGATTACCGATTTCAAGTGTTTGTGAACCAATCTGTTAAAATTGATGAAGGTCAAAACAGGGAAATAGATGCCTTAAGACTCATGAGCCTTCAGAATAGGATGGTATTGGACCTCCTGACTGCTTCTGAAGGAGGAGTCTGTGTGAAATTAGGAACAGCTTGTTGTACATACATACCTGATGAAGTAAACACAAACATTTCAGATGCTATGAATGTGTTGAAGGATTTACAAAAGGTAATGTCCCAAGACCATATTCAGCAGAACCAAATTGGTTGTCATGGTTTCTGTCTGGGTCTTGGTGGCAAATGTTGTTAAAATTTTTAACTCCATTTTTCATTATGTTACTTGTATTTTTCCTATTCTTTGCTTGTATTGTGCCTTGTTTAAGATCTATGGTGTCTAAGATGCTTAATCAGACTTTTTCTGTTTATGTGCTGTTACAAAGAATGGGTATTGAAGAATCAAACTTCAATGAATCACAATAACTAGATAAAGCTGGTTAAAAGGATGTGTGATATGTGATAACTATGTTATGGAAAATGACACTGGTACTGAAAATAGGAAACTAAGTGGTACTCATGTAGAAAATAACATAACAGTTTTCACATACTGATAAACAGGAGGGAATGTTGGAGTTTGTTATATTTTCTATTATATTCTATATTATATTCTTTGTGTTGTTATCATTATGTGAAGAGTGGTAGGTCACAGGACTCACATGGTCAACTTGGTGTGATGTATGTATTCTACGCTACATTCTTTCTTAATTTAGTTTACCCTTGGGACAGAGCAGGAGGTGCATCCTGTTCTGTGAATCTTCTAGTTTAGGACCTGTAGAGCAGGACATACATCATGTGTCCACATTCCTTCTTGGGTGAGAATATCTGGTTGTTCAGTAACCAGATGGTTTGACTTAAAGAAAAGTAATGTATGCATGAAATGTCCAATCACGTGAAGGCATACCCTTCTCTGTTCTGTCCTGTTTACAATAAAAAGAGCTTGCAAGGAGATACTCTTTGGAGTGGCTGTGTTCGGGTGAGTGCAACTGTCACTGAGACCCGCCGGCTCCCCTTGCAGCAAGTAAAAGACAAAGTCGACTTCTGTGTTTATTTCACTGTTGTAGAACTGTACTTTCTGGTGTAATCAGCGCTGTTGTGGTTATTAGAACCCAACATTTTTGGTGCACGCGATATGGCAAACAGCATGTCGAAAAAGGGTTATGCGAGACTACTGAAGAAAGTTAAGAACCAATTTCTAAACAGCCTTAGTTTGGACAAGCCGACCACATACTATTAATCGAAATTGAGACTTTCTCCCATGATAAATAGCTGCGCTTGCAGAAGCAGCCCTAGGATGTCAATTACAAGAGCTTCAATCTCCTCTCCACACTGCACTGGCATAGCGTTGGACCGATCAGCCTCTACATATGAGCATGGTCCCCATTAAGCTGAGAAAGTACCTAATGTGCACTAGGAGGTTTGAAAGCCCCTTAGAGTCGACCTTGCATGATGATGTGTCGCTTTGTGGTTAGATGCTACCCTCTGGAATTGACACCCTACGTGGCCAGTTTCTGTAGTGTAGTGGTTATCACATTCGCCTAACACGCGAAAGGTCCCTGGTTCGAAACCAGGCAGAAACACTGTTGCTGTCCATTATTATCTGCACAGTCAGCCTGGTTGGAGTGTCTTGTAAAAGGGGTTGTCTCAGTTCTAACAATGAGAAAGGCAACACTTTTGGTTTTAGTACTACAAAGTTCCATAAAGATCTTGTCATCCCAAAGCCCCTTAGGAGTAATCTTCCGCGACTGTTTTATTCACTTTGCTGGGAAGCTACGCTCTGAAGAAGTTTGTCAAAGTGGCCGGTTTCTGTGGTGTAGCGGTTATCACGTTCGCCTCACACGCGAAAGGTCCCTGGTTCGAAACCAGGCAGAAACACTGTTGTTGTTATTTTAAGATGACATGCACACTCAAGCTGTGTCAGTGGGTTGACTAAGTTCTTACGAATGCTTGCTCAGTAAAACAACCTGAAATCACAGAATGGCACAAATAGACAAAAGAGACAAAAAAACAAAAGATTACGCCAGGGTAGTCGCTGAATAAAGGCTGTGTGTCTTTGACAGAGCGTACGATTAAGTCAAGTCAAGTGGCTTTTATTGTCATTTCTACTATACACAGTGGTACACAGTACACAGTAGAAACGAGATAACGTTCCTCCAGAACCAAGGTGCTACAAAACAACACAAACTATGTAAAGTGCATCGAGTTCAACCTAGTGTAAACAGTGCAGATGAAAAACAGTACAGACAGACAGTGTAGACGGACAACACAAAATAACACAGGACAGGACAAAAAACCTAAGATAGTGCCGACCAGTAAACCTATTGTATACTATTTTACAGTACAGTACAGTCAAGTGTGCCAAAGGTACAAAAAAAAGCAGCATGTAAACAGTATAGTGCATTTGAATGTCCGGCATGTATACAGTGCAATTGCAGTGGAATGATTACTGGCTAAAGTTGCAATACTCGTCGTTCAATTTCAGTTTTGACTATCTGTTGAGGAGTCCCTTTCCTGCATTGCATTCTCTATTCTTGGTGCACGCGATATGGCAAACAGCATGTCGAAAAAGGGTTATGCGAGACTACTGAAGAAAGTTAAGAAATGTAACCGCAAGGGGGCACAAGCCAGTGTCTTCTTGTGCCAGTCCCAAGTCTGGATAAATGCAGAGGGTTGTGGCAGGAAGGGCATCCGACGTAAAACACATGCCAAATCAAACATGCGAATCGTGACAAAGGCTTCCATACCGGATCGGTCGGGGCCCGGGTCAACAACGACCGCCACCGGTGCTGTTGACCTACAGGGTACCGGTGGAAATTGGACTACTGTTGGTCGAAGACGAAGAAGAAGAGGAGGAAGGTGTGTTCGTAGGCAGAGAGAGAAGAGGAAAGCTAAGAATGTAGGACTGACAGTAGGGACTTTGAATGTTGGTACTATGACAGGGAAGGCTAGGGAGTTGATCGACATGATGCAGAGAAGGAAGGTGGACATACTGTGTGTCCAGGAGACCAGGTGGAAAGGTAGCAAGGCTAGAAGCTTAGGAGCAGGGTTCAAGTTGTTTTACCATGGGTCAGATAGGAAGAGAAATGGAGTAGGAGTTATATTGAAAGAGGATTTTGTGAGGAATGTTCTAGAGGTGAAAAGAGTATCAGACAGGTTGATGAGCCTGAAGCTGGAAGTTGAAGGGGTGATGTTCAATGTTGTGAGTGGTTATGCCCCACAGGTAGGATGTGAGTTAGAAGAGAAGGAGAAATTCTGGAGTGAGTTAGATGAAGTGATGCAGAGCATCCCCAGAGGTGAGAGAGTTGTCATTGGTGCAGATTTCAATGGGCATGTAGGTGAAGGGAACAGAGGTGATGAGACTGTTATGGGCAGGTTTGGTGTTCAGGACAGGAACGCAGAAGGTCAGATGGTGGTTGACTTTGCAAAGAGAATGGAAATGGCTGTAGTAAACACTTTCTTTCAGAAGAGGCAGGAACATAGGGTGACGTACAAGAGCGGAGGGAGAAGCACTCAGGTAGACTACATCTTATGTAGACGTTGTAATCTGAAAGAGATCAGTGACTGTAAAGCATTGGTAGGGGAGAGTGTAGCCAGACAACACAGGATGGTGGTGTGCAAAATGATGCTGGTGGTGAGGAAGATAAGGAGGATTAAGGCAGAGCAGAGGACGAAGTGGTGGAAGTTGAAAAAGGAAGAATGTCGTTTAGTTTTCAGGGAGGAGCTGAGACAGACTCTGGGTGGTTTGGAGGTGCTTCCAGATGACTGGACTACTACAGCTAATTTGATCAGGGAGACAGGTAGGAGGGTACTCGGTGTGTCATCTGGAAAGAGGAAAGCGGACAAGGAGACTTGGTGGTGGAACGAGGCAGTTCAGGAGTGTATACAGAGAAAGAGGTTAGCTAAGAAGAAGTGGGACACTGAGAGGACTGAAGAGAGTAGACAGGAGTACAGGGAGATACAGCGTAAGGTGAAGATAGAGGTGGCAAAGGCCAAACAAAGAGCATATGAGGACTTGTATGCTAGGTTGGACACTAAAGAGGGAGAGGTGGATTTGTACAGGTTGGCCAGACAAAGAGATAGAGATGGAAAGGATGTGCAGCAGGTTAGGGTGATTAAAGATAAGGATGGAAATGTATTGACAGGTGCCAGTAGTGTGATGGGAAGATGGAAGGAGTACTTTGAAGAGTTGATGAACGAGGAAAATGAAAGGGAACGAAGAGTAGAAGAGGTGACTGTTGTGAAGCAGGAAGTAGCAAAGATTAGTAAGAGTGAAGTGAGGAGGACATTGAAGAGGATGAAGAGTGGAAAGGTAGTTGGTCCTGATGACATACCTGTGGAGGTATGGAAGTGTCTAGGAGAGGTGGCAGTAGAGTTTTTGACTAGTTTGTTTAACAAGATCTTGGAGAGTGAGAGGATGCCAGAGGACTGGAGGAAAAGTGTACTGGTACCAATTTTTAAGAACAAGGGAGATGCGCAGAGCTGTGGCAACTACAGAGGAATAAAGCTGATGAGTCACACAATGAAGTTGTGGGAAAGAGTAGTGGAAGCTCGGCTAAGGGCAGAGGTGAACATTTGTGAGCAGCAATATGGTTTCATGCCTAGAAAGAGTACAACAGATGCAGTATTTGCTTTGAGGACGCTGATGGAGAAGTACAGAGAGGGTCATAGGGAGTTGCATTGTGTCTTCGTAGATTTAGAAAAAGCGTATGACAGGGTGCCGAGAGAGGAGCTGTGGTATTGTATGAGGACGTCTGGAGTGGCAGAGAAGTATGTTAGAGTGGTGCAGGACATGTATGAGAGCTGTAAGACAGTGGTGAGGTGTGCTGTAGGTGTGACAGAGGAGTTCAAGGTGGAGGTGGGTCTGCATCAAGGATCGGCTTTGAGCCCCTTCTTGTTTGCTCTGGTGATGGACAGACTGACAGATGAGGTTAGACAAGAATCTCCCTGGACTATGATGTTTGCAGATGACATTGTTATTTGTAGTGAGAGCAGGGAGCAGGTGGAGGAAAATCTAGAGAAGTGGAGGTCTGCTCTGGAAAACAGAGGAATGAAGCTTAGCCGCAGCAAGACAGAATACATGTGTGTGAATGAGAGGGACCCAGGTGGAACGGTGAGGTTACAGGGAGCAGAGGTGAAGAAGGTGCAGGACTTTAAGTATTTAGGGTCAACGGTTCAGAGCAACGGTGAGTGTGGAAAAGAGGTGAAGAGGCGAGTGCAGGCAGGTTGGAACGGGTGGAGAAAAGTGTCAGGTGTGTTGTGTGATAAAAGAGTATCAGCGAGAATGAAAGGAAAGGTGTTCAAGACGGTGGTGAGACCAGCAATGTTGTTCGGCTTAGAGACTGTTGCACTGAAGAAAAGACAGGAGGCAGAGCTGGAGGTTGCAGAGCTTAAGATGTTGAGGTTCTCTTTGGGAGTGACGAGGATGGACAGGATCAGGAATGAGTACATCAGAGGGACAGCTCATGTTAGATGTTTTGGAGATAAAGTCAGAGAGGCCAGATTGAGGTGGTTTGGACATGTTCAGAGGAGAAACTGTGAATATATCGGTAGAAGGATGCTGAGGTTGGAGCTGCCAGGCAGGAGGTCTAGAGGAAGACCAAAGAGGAGATTTATGGATGTAGTGAGGGAGGACATGAAGTTAGTTGGTGTGAGAGAAGAGGATGCAGAGGACAGAGTTAGATGGAGGCACATGATTCGCTGTGGCGACCCCTGAAAGGGAGCAGCCGAAAGGAAAAGAAGACTGAAGAAAGTTAAGAACCAATTTCTAAACAGCCTTAGTTTGGACAAGCCGACCACATACTATTAATCGAAATAGAGAATTTCTCCCATGATAAATAGCTGCACTTGCAGCAGCAGCCCTAGGATGTCAATTACAAGAGCTTCAATCTCCTCTCCACACTGCACTGGCATAGCGTTGGACCGATCAGCCTCTACATATGAGCATGGTCCCCATTAAGCTGAGAAAGTACCTATTGTGCACTAGGAGGTTTGAAAACCTCTTAGAGTCGACCTTGCATGATGATGTGTCGCTTTGTGGTTAGATGCTACCCTCTGGAATTGACACCCTACGTGGCCAGTTTCTGTAGTGTAGTGGTTATCACATTCGCCTAACACGCGAAAGGTCCCTGGTTCGAAACCAGGCAGAAACACTGTTGCTGTCAGTGCACAGTCAGCCTGGTTGGAGTGTCTTGTAAAAGGGGTTGTCTCAGTTCTAACAATGCGAAAGGCAACACTTTTGGTTTTAGTACTACAAAGTTCCATAAAGATCTTCTCATCCCAAAGCCCCTTAGGAGTAATCTTCCGCGACTGTTTTATTCACTTTGCTGGGAAGCTACGCTCTGAAGAAGTTTGTCAAAGTGGCCGGTTTCTGTGGTGTAGCGGTTATCACGTTCGCCTCACACGCGAAAGGTCCCTGGTTCGAAACCAGGAAGAAACACTCCTGTTGTTATTTTAAGATGACATGCACACTCAAGCTGTGTCAGTGGGTTGACTAAGTTCTTACGAATGCTTGCTCAGTAAAACAACCTGAAATCACAGAATGGCACAAATAGACAAAAGAGACAAAAAAACAAAAGATTACGCCAGGGTAGTCGCTGAATAAAGGCTGTGTGTCTTTGACAGAGCGGACGATTAAGTCAAGTCAAGTCAAGTGGCTTTTATTGTCATTTCTACTATACACAGTGGTACACAGTACACAGTAGAAACGAGATAACGTTCCTCCAGAACCAAGGTGCTACAAAACAACACAAGCTATGTAAAGTGCATCGAGTTCAACCTAGTGCAAACAGTGCAGATGAAAAACAGTAATGACAGACAGTGTAGATGGACAACACAAAATAACACAGGACAGGACACAAAACCTAAGACAGTGCCGACCAGTAAACCTATTGTATACTATTTTACAGTACAGTACAGTCAAGTGTGCCAAAGGTGCAAAAAAAGCAGCATGTAAACAGTATACTGCATTTGAATGTCCGGCATGTATAAAGTGCAATTGCAGTGGAATGATTACTGGCTAAAGTTGCAATAGTCGTCGTTCAATTTCAGTGTTGACTATCTGTTGAGGAGTCCCTTTCCTGCATTGCATGCCCTATTCTTGGTGCACGCGATATGGCAAACAGCATGTCGAAAAAGGGTTATGCGAGACTACTGAAAAAAGTTAAGAACCAATTTCTAAACAGCCTTAGTTTGGACAAGCCGACCACATACTATTAATCGAAATTGAGACTTTCTCCCATGATAAATAGCTGCGCTTGCAGAAGCAGCCCTAGGATGTCAATTACAAGAGCTTCAATCTCCACTCCACACTGCACTGGCATAGTGTTGGACCGATCAGCCTCTACATATGAGCATATGGTCCTCATTAAGCTGAGAAAGTACCTATTGTGCACTAGGAGGTTTGAAAGCCCCTTAGAGTCGACCTTGTAAAATAACACAGGACAGGACAAAAAACCTAAGATAGTGACGACCAGTAAACCTATTGTATACTATTTTACAGTACAGTACAGTCAAGTGTGCCAAAGGTACAAAAAAAGCAGCATGTAAACAGTATAGTGCATTTGAATGTCCGGCATGTATACAGTGTAGTGGTTATCACATTCGCCTAACACGCGAAAGGTCCCTGGTTCGAAACCAGGCAGAAACACTGTTGCTGTCCATTATTATCTGCACAGTCAGCCTGGTTGGAGTGTCTTGTAAAAGGGGTTGTCTCAGTTCTAACAATGCGAAAGGCAACACTTTTGGTTTTAGTACTACAAAGTTCCATAAAGATCTTGTCATCCCAAAGCCCCTTAGAAGTAATATTCCGCGACTGTTTTATTCACTTTGCTGGGAAGCTACGCTCTGAAGAAGTTTGTCAAAGTGGCCGGTTTCTGTGGTGTAGCGGTTATCACGTTCGCCTCACACGCGAAAGGTCCCTGGTTCGAAACCAGGCAGAAACACTATTGTTGTTATTTTAAGATGACATGCACACTCAAGCTGTGTCAGTGGGTTGACTAAGTTCTTACGAATGCTTGCTCAGTAAAACAACCTGAAATCACAGAATGGCACAAATAGACAAAAGAGACAAAAAAACAAAAGATTACGCCAGGGTAGTCGCTGAATAAAGGCTGTGTGTCTTTGACAGAGCGGACGATTAAGTCAAGTCAAGTCAAGTCAAGTCAAGTGGCTTTTATTGTCATTTCTACTATACACAGTGGTACACAGTACACAGTAGAAACGAGATAACGTTCCTCCAGAACCAAGGTGCTACAAAACAACACAAACTATGTAAAGTGCATCGAGTTCAACCTAGTGTAAACAGTGCAGATGAAAAACAGTATAGACAGACAGTGTAGACGGACAACACAAAATAACAAAGGACAGGACAAAAAACCTAAGATAGTGCCGACCAGTAAACCTATTGTATACTATTTTACAGTACAGTACAGTCAAGTGTGCCAAAGGTACAAAAAAAGCAGCATGTAAACAGTATAGTGCATTTGAATGTCCGGCATGTATACAGTGCAATTGCAGTGGAATGATTACTGGCTAAAGTTGCAATAGTCGTCGTTCAATTTCAGTTTTGACTATCTGTTGAGGAGTCCCTTTCCTGCATTGCATTCCCTATTCTTGGTGCACGCGATATGGCAAACAGCATGTCCAAAAAGGGTTATGCGAGACTACTGAAGAAAGTAAAGAACCAATTTCTAAACAGCCTTTGTTTGGACAAGCCGACCACGACCACGATAAATAGCTGCACTTGCAGCAGCAGCCCTAGGATGTCAATTACAAGAGCTTCAATCTCCTCTCCACACTGCACTGGTATAGCGTTGGACCGATCAGCCTCTACATATGAGCATGGTCCCTATTAAGCTGAGAAAGTACCTATTGTGCACTAGGAGGTTTGAAAGCCCCTTAGAGTCGACCTTGCATGATGATGTGTCGCTTTGTGGTTAGATGCTACCCTCTGGAATTGACACCCTACGTGGCCAGTTTCTGTAGTGTAGTGGTTATCACATTCGCCTAACACGCGAAAGGTCCCTGATTCAAAACCAGGCAGAAACACTGTTGCTGTCTATTATTATCTGCACAGTCAGCCTGGTTGGAGTGTCTTGTAAAAGGGGTTGTCTCAGTTCTAACAATGTGAAAGGCAACACTTTTGGCTTTAGTACTACAAAGTTCCATAAAGATCTTGTCATCCCAAAGCCCCTTAGAAGTAATCTTCCGCGACTGTTTTATTCACTTTGCTGGGAAGCTACGCTCTGAAGAAGTTTGTCAAAGTGGCTGGTTTCTGTGGTGTAGCGGTTATCACGTTCGCCTCACACGCGAAAGGTCCCTGGTTCGAAACCAGGCAGAAACACTATTGTTGTTATTTTAAGATGACATGCACACTCAAGCTGTGTCAGTGGGTTGACTAAGTTCTTACGAATGCTTGCTCAGTAAAACAACCTGAAATCACAGAATGGCACAAATAGACAAAAGAGACAAAAAAACAAAAGATTAGGCCAGGGTAGTCGCTGAATAAAGGCTGTGTGTCTTTGACAGAGCGGACGATTAAGTCAAATCAAGTCAAGTGGCTTTTATTGTCATTTCTACTATACACAGTGGTACACAGTACACAGTAGAAACGAGATAACGTTCCTCCAGAACCAAGGTGCTACAAAACAACACAAGCTATGTAAAGTGCATCGAGTTCAACCTAGTGCAAACAGTGCAGATGAAAAACAGTAATGACAGACAGTGTAGATGGACAACACAAAATAACACAGGACAGGACACAAAACCTAAGACAGTGCCGACCAGTAAACCTATTGTATACTATTTTACAGTACAGTACAGTCAAGTGTGCCAAAGGTGCAAGAAAAGCAGCATGTAAACAGTATACTGCATTTGAATGTCCGGCATGTATAAAGTGCAATTGCAGTGGAATGATTACTGGCTAAAGTTGCAATAGTCGTCGTTCAATTTCAGTGTTGACTATCTGTTGAGGAGTCCCTTTCCTGCATTGCATGCCCTATTCTTGGTGCACGCGATATGGCAAACAGCATGTCGAAAAAGGGTTATGCGAGACTACTGAAGAAAGTTAAGAACCAATTTCTAAACAGCCTTAGTTTGGACAAGCCGACCACATACTATTAATCAAAATTGAGACTTTCTCCCATGATAAATAGCTGCGCTTGCAGAAGCAGCCCTAGGATGTCAATTACAAGAGCTTCAATCTCCTCTCCACACTGCACTGGCATAGCGTTGGACCGATCAGCCTCTACATATGAGCATGGTCCCCATTAAGCTGAGAAAGTACCTATTGTGCACTAGGAGGTTTGAAAGCCCCTTAGAGTCGACCTTGCATGATGATGTGTCGCTTTGTGGTTAGATGCTACCCTCTGGAATTGACACCCTACGTGGCCGGTTTCTGTGGTGTAGCGGTTATTATGTTCGCCTCACACGCGAAACGTCCCTGGTTCGAAACCAGGCAGAAACACTCTTGTTGTTATTTTAAGATGACATGCACACTCAAGCTGTGTCAGTGGGTTGACTAAGTTCTTACGAATTCTTGCTCAGTAAAACAACCTGAAATCACAGAATGGCACAAATAGACAAAAGAGACAAAAAAACAAAAGATTAGGCCAGGGTAGTCGCTGAATAAAGGCTGTGTGTCTTTGACAGAGCGGACGATTAAGTCAAGTCAAGTCAAGTGGCTTTTATTGTCATTTCTATTATACACAGTGGTACACAGTACACAGTAGAAATGAGATAACGTTCCTCCAGAACCAAGGTGCTACAAAACAACACAAGCTATGTAAAGTGCATCGAGTTCAACCTAGTGCAAACAGTGCAGATGAAAAACAGTAATGACAGACAGTGTAGACGGACAACACAAAATAACACAGGACAGGACAAAAAACCTAAGATAGTGCCGACCAGTAAACCTATTGTATACTATTTTACAGTACAGTACAGTCAAGTGTGCCAAAGGTACAAAAAAAGCAGCATGTAAACAGTATAGTGCATTTGAATGTCCGGCATGTATACAGTTCAATTGCAGTGGAATGATTACTGGCTAAAGTTGCAATAGTCGTCTTTCAATTTCAGTTTTGACTATCTGTTGAGGAGTCCCTTTCCTGCATTGCATTCCCTATTCTTGGTGCACGCGATATGGCAAACAGCATGTCGAAAAAGGGTTATGCGAGACTACTGAAGAAAGTTAAGAACCAATTTCTAAACAGCCTTTGTTTGGACAAGCCGACCACGACCACGATAAATAGCTGCACTTGCAGCAGCAGCCCTAGGATGTCAATTACAAGAGCTTCAATCTCCTCTCCACACTGCACTGGCATAGCGTTGGACCGATCAGCCTCTACATATGAGCATGGTCCCCATTAAGCTGAGAAAGTACCTATTGTGCACTAGGAGGTTTGAAAGCCCCTTAGAGTCGACCTTGCATGATGATGTGTCGCTTTGTGGTTAGATGCTACCCTCTGAAAGTGCCACCCTACGTGGCCAGTTTCTGTAGTGTAGTGGTTATCACATTCGCCTAACACGCGAAAGGTCCCTGGTTCGAAACCAGGCAGAAACACTGTTGCTGTCCATTATTATCTGCACAGTCAGCCTGGTTGGAGTGTCTTGTAAAAGGGGTTGTCTCAGTTCTAACAATGAGAAAGGCAACACTTTTGGTTTTAGTACTACAAAGTTCCATAAAGATCTTGTCATCCCAAAGCCCCTTAGGAGTAATCTTCCGCGACTGTTTTATTCACTTTGCTGGGAAGCTACGCTCTGAAGAAGTTTGTCAAAGTGGCCGGTTTCTGTGGTGTAGCGGTTATCACGTTCGCCTCACACGCGAAAGGTCCCTGGTTCGAAACCAGGCAGAAACACTCTTGTTGTTATTTTAAGATGACATGCACACTCAAGCTGTGTCAGTGGGTTGACTAAGTTCTTACGAATGCTTGCTCAGTAAAACAACCTGAAATCACAGAATGGCACAAATAGACAAAAGAGACAAAAAAACAAAAGATTACGCCAGGGTAGTCGCTGAATAAAGGCTGTGTGTCTTTGACAGAGCGGACGATTAAGTCAAGTCAAGTCAAGTCAAGTCAAGTGGCTTTTATTGTCATTTCTACTATACACAGTGGTACACAGTACACAGTAGAAACGAGATAACGTTCCTCCAGAACCAAGGTGCTACAAAACAACACAAACTATGTAAAGTGCATCGAGTTCAACCTAGTGTAAACAGTGCAGATGAAAAACAGTGCAGACAGACAGTGTAGACGGACAACACAAAATAACACAGGACAGGACAAAAAACCTAAGATAGTGCCGACCAGTAAACCTATTGTATACTATTTTACAGTACAGTACAGTCAAGTGTGCCAAAGGTACAAAAAAAGCAGCATGTAAACAGTATAGTGCATTTGAATGTCCGGCATGTATACAGTGCAATTGCAGTGGAGTGATTACTGGCTAAAGTTGCAATAGTCGTCGTTCAATTTCAGTTTTGACTATCTGTTGAGGAGTCCCTTTCCTGCATTGCATGCCCTATTCTTGGTGCACGCGATATGGCAAACAGCATGTCGAAAAAGGGTTATGCGAGACTACTGAAGAAAGTTAAGAAATGTAACCGCAAGGGGGCACAAGCCAGTGTCTTCTTGTGCCAGTCCCAAGTCTGGATAAATGCAGAGGGTTGTGGCAGGAAGGGCATCCGACGTAAAACACATGCCAAATCAAACATGCGAATCGTGACAAAGGCTTCCATACCGGATCGGTCGGGGCCCGGGTCAACAACGACCGCCACCGGTGCTGTTGACCTACAGGGTACCGGTGGAAATTGGACTACTGTTGGTCGAAGACGAAGAAGAAGAGGAGGAAGGTGTGTTCGTAAGCAGAGAGAGAAGAGGAAAGCTAAGAATGTAGGACTGACAGTAGGGACTTTGAATGTTGGTACTATGACAGGGAAGGCTAGGGAGTTGATCGACATGATGCAGAGAAGGAAGGTGGACATACTGTGTGTCCAGGAGACCAGGTGGAAAGGTAGCAAGGCTAGAAGCTTAGGAGCAGGGTTCAAGTTGTTTTACCATGGGTCAGATAGGAAGAGAAATGGAGTAGGAGTTATATTGAAAGAGGATTTTGTGAGGAATGTTCTAGAGGTGAAAAGAGTATCAGACAGGTTGATGAGCCTGAAGCTGGAAGTTGAAGGGGTGATGTTCAATGTTGTGAGTGGTTATGCCCCACAGGTAGGATGTGAGTTAGAAGAGAAGGAGAAATTCTGGAGTGAGTTAGATGAAGTGATGCAGAGCATCCCCAGAGGTGAGAGAGTTGTCATTGGTGCAGATTTCAATGGGCATGTAGGTGAAGGGAACAGAGGTGATGAGACTGTTATGGGCAGGTTTGGTGTTCAGGACAGGAACGCAGAAGGTCAGATGGTGGTTGACTTTGCAAAGAGAATGGAAATGGCTGTAGTAAACACTTTCTTTCAGAAGAGGCAGGAACATAGGGTGACGTACAAGAGCGGAGGGAGAAGCACTCAGGTAGACTACATCTTATGTAGACGTTGTAATCTGAAAGAGATCAGTGACTGTAAAGCATTGGTAGGGGAGAGTGTAGCCAGACAACACAGGATGGTGGTGTGCAAAATGATGCTGGTGGTGAGGAAGATAAGGAGGATTAAGGCAGAGCAGAGGACGAAGTGGTGGAAGTTGAAAAAGGAAGAATGTCGTTTAGTTTTCAGGGAGGAGCTGAGACAGACTCTGGGTGGTTTGGAGGTGCTTCCAGATGACTGGATTACTACAGCTAATTTGATCAGGGAGACAGGTAGGAGGGTACTCGGTGTGTCATCTGGAAAGAGGAAAGCGGACAAGGAGACTTGGTGGTGGAACGAGGCAGTTCAGGAGTGTATACAGAGAAAGAGGTTAGCTAAGAAGAAGTGGGACACTGAGAGGACTGAAGAGAGTAGACAGGAGTACAGGGAGATACAGCGTAAGGTGAAGATAGAGGTGGCAAAGGCCAAACAAAGAGCATATGAGGACTTGTATGCTAGGTTGGACACTAAAGAGGGAGAGGTGGATTTGTACAGGTTGGCCAGACAAAGAGATAGAGATGGAAAGGATGTGCAGCAGGTTAGGGTGATTAAAGATAAGGATGGAAATGTATTGACAGGTGCCAGTAGTGTGATGGGAAGATGGAAGGAGTACTTTGAAGAGTTGATGAACGAGGAAAATGAAAGGGAACGAAGAGTAGAAGAGGTGACTGTTGTGAAGCAGGAAGTAGCAAAGATTAGTAAGAGTGAAGTGAGGAGGACATTGAAGAGGATGAAGAGTGGAAAGGTAGTTGGTCCTGATGACATACCTGTGGAGGTATGGAAGTGTCTAGGAGAGGTGGCAGTAGAGTTTTTGACTAGTTTGTTTAACAAGATCTTGGAGAGTGAGAGGATGCCAGAGGACTGGAGGAAAAGTGTACTGGTACCAATTTTTAAGAACAAGGGAGATGCGCAGAGCTGTGGCAACTACAGAGGAATAAAGCTGATGAGTCACACAATGAAGTTGTGGGAAAGAGTAGTGGAAGCTCGGCTAAGGGCAGAGGTGAACATTTGTGAGCAGCAATATGGTTTCATGCCTAGAAAGAGTACAACAGATGCAGTATTTGCTTTGAGGACGCTGATGGAGAAGTACAGAGAGGGTCATAGGGAGTTGCATTGTGTCTTCGTAGATTTAGAAAAAGCGTATGACAGGGTGCCGAGAGAGGAGCTGTGGTATTGTATGAGGACGTCTGGAGTGGCAGAGAAGTATGTTAGAGTGGTGCAGGACATGTATGAGAGCTGTAAGACAGTGGTGAGGTGTGCTGTAGGTGTGACAGAGGAGTTCAAGGTGGAGGTGGGTCTGCATCAAGGATCGGCTTTGAGCCCCTTCTTGTTTGCTCTGGTGATGGACAGACTGACAGATGAGGTTAGACAAGAATCTCCCTGGACTATGATGTTTGCAGATGACATTGTTATTTGTAGTGAGAGCAGGGAGCAGGTGGAGGAAAATCTAGAGAAGTGGAGGTCTGCTCTGGAAAACAGAGGAATGAAGCTTAGCCGCAGCAAGACAGAATACATGTGTGTGAATGAGAGGGACCCAGGTGGAACGGTGAGGTTACAGGGAGCAGAGGTGAAGAAGGTGCAGGACTTTAAGTATTTAGGGTCAACGGTTCAGAGCAACGGTGAGTGTGGAAAAGAGGTGAAGAGGCGAGTGCAGGCAGGTTGGAACGGGTGGAGAAAAGTGTCAGGTGTGTTGTGTGATAAAAGAGTATCAGCGAGAATGAAAGGAAAGGTGTTCAAGACGGTGGTGAGACCAGCAATGTTGTTCGGCTTAGAGACTGTTGCACTGAAGAAAAGACAGGAGGCAGAGCTGGAGGTTGCAGAGCTTAAGATGTTGAGGTTCTCTTTGGGAGTGACGAGGATGGACAGGATCAGGAATGAGTACATCAGAGGGACAGCTCATGTTAGATGTTTTGGAGATAAAGTCAGAGAGGCCAGATTGAGGTGGTTTGGACATGTTCAGAGGAGAAACTGTGAATATATCGGTAGAAGGATGCTGAGGTTGGAGCTGCCAGGCAGGAGGTCTAGAGGAAGACCAAAGAGGAGATTTATGGATGTAGTGAGGGAGGACATGAAGTTAGTTGGTGTGAGAGAAGAGGATGCAGAGGACAGAGTTAGATGGAGGCACATGATTCGCTGTGGCGACCCCTGAAAGGGAGCAGCCGAAAGGAAAAGAAGACTGAAGAAAGTTAAGAACCAATTTCTAAACAGCCTTAGTTTGGACAAGCCGACCACATACTATTAATCGAAATAGAGAATTTCTCCCATGATAAATAGCTGCACTTGCAGCAGCAGCCCTAGGATGTCAATTACAAGAGCTTCAATCTCCTCTCCACACTGCACTGGCATAGCGTTGGACCGATCAGCCTCTACATATGAGCATGGTCCCCATTAAGCTGAGAAAGTACCTATTGTGCACTAGGAGGTTTGAAAACCTCTTAGAGTCGACCTTGCATGATGATGTGTCGCTTTGTGGTTAGATGCTACCCTCTGGAATTGACACCCTACGTGGCCAGTTTCTGTAGTGTAGTGGTTATCACATTCGCCTAACACGCGAAAGGTCCCTGGTTCGAAACCAGGCAGAAACACTGTTGCTGTCAGTGCACAGTCAGCCTGGTTGGAGTGTCTTGTAAAAGGGGTTGTCTCAGTTCTAACAATGCGAAAGGCAACACTTTTGGTTTTAGTACTACAAAGTTCCATAAAGATCTTCTCATCCCAAAGCCCCTTAGGAGTAATCTTCCGCGACTGTTTTATTCACTTTGCTGGGAAGCTACGCTCTGAAGAAGTTTGTCAAAGTGGCCGGTTTCTGTGGTGTAGCGGTTATCACGTTCGCCTCACACGCGAAAGGTCCCTGGTTCGAAACCAGGCAGAAACACTCCTGTTGTTATTTTAAGATGACATGCACACTCAAGCTGTGTCAGTGGGTTGACTAAGTTCTTACGAATGCTTGCTCAGTAAAACAACCTGAAATCACAGAATGGCACAAATAGACAAAAGAGACAAAAAAACAAAAGATTACGCCAGGGTAGTCGCTGAATAAAGGCTGTGTGTCTTTGACAGAGCGGACGATTAAGTCAAGTCAAGTCAAGTGGCTTTTATTGTCATTTCTACTATACACAGTGGTACACAGTACACAGTAGAAACGAGATAACGTTCCTCCAGAACCAAGGTGCTACAAAACAACACAAGCTATGTAAAGTGCATCGAGTTCAACCTAGTGCAAACAGTGCAGATGAAAAACAGTAATGACAGACAGTGTAGATGGACAACACAAAATAACACAGGACAGGACACAAAACCTAAGACAGTGCCGACCAGTAAACCTATTGTATACTATTTTACAGTACAGTACAGTCAAGTGTGCCAAAGGTGCAAAAAAAGCAGCATGTAAACAGTATACTGCATTTGAATGTCCGGCATGTATAAAGTGCAATTGCAGTGGAATGATTACTGGCTAAAGTTGCAATAGTCGTCGTTCAATTTCAGTGTTGACTATCTGTTGAGGAGTCCCTTTCCTGCATTGCATGCCCTATTCTTGGTGCACGCGATATGGCAAACAGCATGTCGAAAAAGGGTTATGCGAGACTACTGAAAAAAGTTAAGAACCAATTTCTAAACAGCCTTAGTTTGGACAAGCCGACCACATACTATTAATCGAAATTGAGACTTTCTCCCATGATAAATAGCTGCGCTTGCAGAAGCAGCCCTAGGATGTCAATTACAAGAGCTTCAATCTCCACTCCACACTGCACTGGCATAGTGTTGGACCGATCAGCCTCTACATATGAGCATATGGTCCTCATTAAGCTGAGAAAGTACCTATTGTGCACTAGGAGGTTTGAAAGCCCCTTAGAGTCGACCTTGTAAAATAACACAGGACAGGACAAAAAACCTAAGATAGTGACGACCAGTAAACCTATTGTATACTATTTTACAGTACAGTACAGTCAAGTGTGCCAAAGGTACAAAAAAAGCAGCATGTAAACAGTATAGTGCATTTGAATGTCCGGCATGTATACAGTGTAGTGGTTATCACATTTGCCTAACACGCGAAAGGTCCCTGGTTCGAAACCAGGCAGAAACACTGTTGCTGTCCATTATTATCTGCACAGTCAGCCTGGTTGGAGTGTCTTGTAAAAGGGGTTGTCTCAGTTATAACAATGCGAAAGGCAACACTTTTGGTTTTAGTACTACAAAGTTCCATAAAGATCTTGTCATCCCAAAGCCCCTTAGAAGTAATCTTCCGCGACTGTTTTATTCACTTTGCTGGGAAGCTACGCTCTGAAGAAGTTTGTCAAAGTGGCCGGTTTCTGTGGTGTAGCGGTTATCACGTTCGCCTCACACGCGAAAGGTCCCTGGTTCGAAACCAGGCAGAAACACTATTGTTGTTATTTTAAGATGACATGCACACTCAAGCTGTGTCAGTGGGTTGACTAAGTTCTTACGAATGCTTGCTCAGTAAAACAACCTGAAATCACAGAATGGCACAAATAGACAAAAGAGACAAAAAAACAAAAGATTACGCCAGGGTAGTCGCTGAATAAAGGCTGTGTGTCTTTGACAGAGCGGACGATTAAGTCAAGTCAAGTCAAGTCAAGTCAAGTGGCTTTTATTGTCATTTCTACTATACACAGTGGTACACAGTACACAGTAGAAACGAGATAACGTTCCTCCAGAACCAAGGTGCTACAAAACAACACAAACTATGTAAAGTGCATCGAGTTCAACCTAGTGTAAACAGTGCAGATGAAAAACAGTATAGACAGACAGTGTAGACGGACAACACAAAATAACACAGGACAGGACAAAAAACCTAAGATAGTGCCGACCAGTAAACCTATTGTATACTATTTTACAGTACAGTACAGTCAAGTGTGCCAAAGGTACAAAAAAAGCAGCATGTAAACAGTATAGTGCATTTGAATGTCCGGCATGTATACAGTTCAATTGCAGTGGAATGATTACTGGCTAAAGTTGCAATAGTCGTCTTTCAATTTCAGTTTTGACTATCTGTTGAGGAGTCCCTTTCCTGCATTGCATTCCCTATTCTTGGTGCACGCGATATGGCAAACAGCATGTCGAAAAAGGGTTATGCGAGACTACTGAAGAAAGTTAAGAACCAATTTCTAAACAGCCTTTGTTTGGACAAGCCGACCACGACCACGATAAATAGCTGCACTTGCAGCAGCAGCCCTAGGATGTCAATTACAAGAGCTTCAATCTCCTCTCCACACTGCACTGGCATAGCGTTGGACCGATCAGCCTCTACATATGAGCATGGTCCCCATTAAGCTGAGAAAGTACCTATTGTGCACTAGGAGGTTTGAAAGCCCCTTAGAGTCGACCTTGCATGATGATGTGTCGCTTTGTGGTTAGATGCTACCCTCTGAAAGTGCCACCCTACGTGGCCAGTTTCTGTAGTGTAGTGGTTATCACATTCGCCTAACACGCGAAAGGTCCCTGGTTCGAAACCAGGCAGAAACACTGTTGCTGTCCATTATTATCTGCACAGTCAGCCTGGTTGGAGTGTCTTGTAAAAGGGGTTGTCTCAGTTCTAACAATGAGAAAGGCAACACTTTTGGTTTTAGTACTACAAAGTTCCATAAAGATCTTGTCATCCCAAAGCCCCTTAGGAGTAATCTTCCGCGACTGTTTTATTCACTTTGCTGGGAAGCTACGCTCTGAAGAAGTTTGTCAAAGTGGCCGGTTTCTGTGGTGTAGCGGTTATCACGTTCGCCTCACACGCGAAAGGTCCCTGGTTCGAAACCAGGCAGAAACACTGTTGTTGTTATTTTAAGATGACATGCACACTCAAGCTGTGTCAGTGGGTTGACTAAGTTCTTACGAATGCTTGCTCAGTAAAACAACCTGAAATCACAGAATGGCACAAATAGACAAAAGAGACAAAAAAACAAAAGATTACGCCAGGGTAGTCGCTGAATAAAGGCTGTGTGTCTTTGACAGAGCGTACGATTAAGTCAAGTCAAGTCAAGTCAAGTCAAGTGGCTTTTATTGTCATTTCTACTATACACAGTGGTACACAGTACACAGTAGAAACGAGATAACGTTCCTCCAGAACCAAGGTGCTACAAAACAACACAAACTATGTAAAGTGCATCGAGTTCAACCTAGTGTAAACAGTGCAGATGAAAAACAGTACAGACAGACAGTGTAGACGGACAACACAAAATAACACAGGACAGGACAAAAAACCTAAGATAGTGCCGACCAGTAAACCTATTGTATACTATTTTACAGTACAGTACAGTCAAGTGTGCCAAAGGTACAAAAAAAAGCAGCATGTAAACAGTATAGTGCATTTGAATGTCCGGCATGTATACAGTGCAATTGCAGTGGAATGATTACTGGCTAAAGTTGCAATACTCGTCGTTCAATTTCAGTTTTGACTATCTGTTGAGGAGTCCCTTTCCTGCATTGCATTCTCTATTCTTGGTGCACGCGATATGGCAAACAGCATGTCGAAAAAGCGTTATGCGAGACTACTGAAGAAAGTTAAGAAATGTAACCGCAAGGGGGCACAAGCCAGTGTCTTCTTGTGCCAGTCCCAAGTCTGGATAAATGCAGAGGGTTGTGGCAGGAAGGGCATCCGACGTAAAACACATGCCAAATCAAACATGCGAATCGTGACAAAGGCTTCCATACCGGATCGGTCGGGGCCCGGGTCAACAACGACCGCCACCGGTGCTGTTGACCTACAGGGTACCGGTGGAAATTGGACTACTGTTGGTCGAAGACGAAGAAGAAGAGGAGGAAGGTGTGTTCGTAGGCAGAGAGAGAAGAGGAAAGCTAAGAATGTAGGACTGACAGTAGGGACTTTGAATGTTGGTACTATGACAGGGAAGGCTAGGGAGTTGATCGACATGATGCAGAGAAGGAAGGTGGACATACTGTGTGTCCAGGAGACCAGGTGGAAAGGTAGCAAGGCTAGAAGCTTAGGAGCAGGGTTCAAGTTGTTTTACCATGGGTCAGATAGGAAGAGAAATGGAGTAGGAGTTATATTGAAAGAGGATTTTGTGAGGAATGTTCTAGAGGTGAAAAGAGTATCAGACAGGTTGATGAGCCTGAAGCTGGAAGTTGAAGGGGTGATGTTCAATGTTGTGAGTGGTTATGCCCCACAGGTAGGATGTGAGTTAGAAGAGAAGGAGAAATTCTGGAGTGAGTTAGATGAAGTGATGCAGAGCATCCCCAGAGGTGAGAGAGTTGTCATTGGTGCAGATTTCAATGGGCATGTAGGTGAAGGGAACAGAGGTGATGAGACTGTTATGGGCAGGTTTGGTGTTCAGGACAGGAACGCAGAAGGTCAGATGGTGGTTGACTTTGCAAAGAGAATGGAAATGGCTGTAGTAAACACTTTCTTTCAGAAGAGGCAGGAACATAGGGTGACGTACAAGAGCGGAGGGAGAAGCACTCAGGTAGACTACATCTTATGTAGACGTTGTAATCTGAAAGAGATCAGTGACTGTAAAGCATTGGTAGGGGAGAGTGTAGCCAGACAACACAGGATGGTGGTGTGCAAAATGATGCTGGTGGTGAGGAAGATAAGGAGGATTAAGGCAGAGCAGAGGACGAAGTGGTGGAAGTTGAAAAAGGAAGAATGTCGTTTAGTTTTCAGGGAGGAGCTGAGACAGACTCTGGGTGGTTTGGAGGTGCTTCCAGATGACTGGACTACTACAGCTAATTTGATCAGGGAGACAGGTAGGAGGGTACTCGGTGTGTCATCTGGAAAGAGGAAAGCGGACAAGGAGACTTGGTGGTGGAACGAGGCAGTTCAGGAGTGTATACAGAGAAAGAGGTTAGCTAAGAAGAAGTGGGACACTGAGAGGACTGAAGAGAGTAGACAGGAGTACAGGGAGATACAGCGTAAGGTGAAGATAGAGGTGGCAAAGGCCAAACAAAGAGCATATGAGGACTTGTATGCTAGGTTGGACACTAAAGAGGGAGAGGTGGATTTGTACAGGTTGGCCAGACAAAGAGATAGAGATGGAAAGGATGTGCAGCAGGTTAGGGTGATTAAAGATAAGGATGGAAATGTATTGACAGGTGCCAGTAGTGTGATGGGAAGATGGAAGGAGTACTTTGAAGAGTTGATGAACGAGGAAAATGAAAGGGAACGAAGAGTAGAAGAGGTGACTGTTGTGAAGCAGGAAGTAGCAAAGATTAGTAAGAGTGAAGTGAGGAGGACATTGAAGAGGATGAAGAGTGGAAAGGTAGTTGGTCCTGATGACATACCTGTGGAGGTATGGAAGTGTCTAGGAGAGGTGGCAGTAGAGTTTTTGACTAGTTTGTTTAACAAGATCTTGGAGAGTGAGAGGATGCCAGAGGACTGGAGGAAAAGTGTACTGGTACCAATTTTTAAGAACAAGGGAGATGCGCAGAGCTGTGGCAACTACAGAGGAATAAAGCTGATGAGTCACACAATGAAGTTGTGGGAAAGAGTAGTGGAAGCTCGGCTAAGGGCAGAGGTGAACATTTGTGAGCAGCAATATGGTTTCATGCCTAGAAAGAGTACAACAGATGCAGTATTTGCTTTGAGGACGCTGATGGAGAAGTACAGAGAGGGTCATAGGGAGTTGCATTGTGTCTTCGTAGATTTAGAAAAAGCGTATGACAGGGTGCCGAGAGAGGAGCTGTGGTATTGTATGAGGACGTCTGGAGTGGCAGAGAAGTATGTTAGAGTGGTGCAGGACATGTATGAGAGCTGTAAGACAGTGGTGAGGTGTGCTGTAGGTGTGACAGAGGAGTTCAAGGTGGAGGTGGGTCTGCATCAAGGATCGGCTTTGAGCCCCTTCTTGTTTGCTCTGGTGATGGACAGACTGACAGATGAGGTTAGACAAGAATCTCCCTGGACTATGATGTTTGCAGATGACATTGTTATTTGTAGTGAGAGCAGGGAGCAGGTGGAGGAAAATCTAGAGAAGTGGAGGTCTGCTCTGGAAAACAGAGGAATGAAGCTTAGCCGCAGCAAGACAGAATACATGTGTGTGAATGAGAGGGACCCAGGTGGAACGGTGAGGTTACAGGGAGCAGAGGTGAAGAAGGTGCAGGACTTTAAGTATTTAGGGTCAACGGTTCAGAGCAACGGTGAGTGTGGAAAAGAGGTGAAGAGGCGAGTGCAGGCAGGTTGGAACGGGTGGAGAAAAGTGTCAGGTGTGTTGTGTGATAAAAGAGTATCAGCGAGAATGAAAGGAAAGGTGTTCAAGACGGTGGTGAGACCAGCAATGTTGTTCGGCTTAGAGACTGTTGCACTGAAGAAAAGACAGGAGGCAGAGCTGGAGGTTGCAGAGCTTAAGATGTTGAGGTTCTCTTTGGGAGTGACGAGGATGGACAGGATCAGGAATGAGTACATCAGAGGGACAGCTCATGTTAGATGTTTTGGAGATAAAGTCAGAGAGGCCAGATTGAGGTGGTTTGGACATGTTCAGAGGAGAAACTGTGAGTATATCGGTAGAAGGATGCTGAGGTTGGAGCTGCCAGGCAGGAGGTCTAGAGGAAGACCAAAGAGGAGATTTATGGATGTAGTGAGGGAGGACATGAAGTTAGTTGGTGTGAGAGAAGAGGATGCAGAGGACAGAGTTAGATGGAGGCACATGATTCGCTGTGGCGACCCCTGAAAGGGAGCAGCCGAAAGGAAAAGAAGACTGAAGAAAGTTAAGAACCAATTTCTAAACAGCCTTAGTTTGGACAAGCCGACCACATACTATTAATCGAAATAGAGAATTTCTCCCATGATAAATAGCTGCACTTGCAGCAGCAGCCCTAGGATGTCAATTACAAGAGCTTCAATCTCCTCTCCACACTGCACTGGCATAGCGTTGGACCGATCAGCCTCTACATATGAGCATGGTCCCCATTAAGCTGAGAAAGTACCTATTGTGCACTAGGAGGTTTGAAAACCTCTTAGAGTCGACCTTGCATGATGATGTGTCGCTTTGTGGTTAGATGCTACCCTCTGGAATTGACACCCTACGTGGCCAGTTTCTGTAGTGTAGTGGTTATCACATTCGCCTAACACGCGAAAGGTCCCTGGTTCGAAACCAGGCAGAAACACTGTTGCTGTCAGTGCACAGTCAGCCTGGTTGGAGTGTCTTGTAAAAGGGGTTGTCTCAGTTCTAACAATGCGAAAGGCAACACTTTTGGTTTTAGTACTACAAAGTTCCATAAAGATCTTCTCAGACCAAAGCCCCTTAGGAGTAATCTTCCGCGACTGTTTTATTCACTTTGCTGGGAAGCTACGCTCTGAAGAAGTTTGTCAAAGTGGCCGGTTTCTGTGGTGTAGCGGTTATCACGTTCGCCTCACACGCGAAAGGTCCCTGGTTCGAAACCAGGCAGAAACACTCCTGTTGTTATTTTAAGATGACATGCACACTCAAGCTGTGTCAGTGGGTTGACTAAGTTCTTACGAATGGTTGCTCAGTAAAACAACCTGAAATCACAGAATGGCACAAATAGACAAAAGAGACAAAAAAACAAAAGATTACGCCAGGGTAGTCGCTGAATAAAGGCTGTGTGTCTTTGACAGAGCGGACGATTAAGTCAAGTCAAGTCAAGTGGCTTTTATTGTCATTTCTACTATACACAGTGGTACACAGTACACAGTAGAAACGAGATAACGTTCCTCCAGAACCAAGGTGCTACAAAACAACACAAGCTATGTAAAGTGCATCGAGTTCAACCTAGTGCAAACAGTGCAGATGAAAAACAGTAATGACAGACAGTGTAGATGGACAACACAAAATAACACAGGACAGGACACAAAACCTAAGACAGTGCCGACCAGTAAACCTATTGTATACTATTTTACAGTACAGTACAGTCAAGTGTGCCAAAGGTGCAAAAAAAGCAGCATGTAAACAGTATACTGCATTTGAATGTCCGGCATGTATAAAGTGCAATTGCAGTGGAATGATTACTGGCTAAAGTTGCAATAGTCGTCGTTCAATTTCAGTGTTGACTATCTGTTGAGGAGTCCCTTTCCTGCATTGCATGCCCTATTCTTGGTGCACGCGATATGGCAAACAGCATGTCGAAAAAGGGTTATGCGAGACTACTGAAAAAAGTTAAGAACCAATTTCTAAACAGCCTTAGTTTGGACAAGCCGACCACATACTATTAATCGAAATTGAGACTTTCTCCCATGATAAATAGCTGCGCTTGCAGAAGCAGCCCTAGGATGTCAATTACAAGAGCTTCAATCTCCACTCCACACTGCACTGGCATAGTGTTGGACCGATCAGCCTCTACATATGAGCATATGGTCCTCATTAAGCTGAGAAAGTACCTATTGTGCACTAGGAGGTTTGAAAGCCCCTTAGAGTCGACCTTGTAAAATAACACAGGACAGGACAAAAAACCTAAGATAGTGACGACCAGTAAACCTATTGTATACTATTTTACAGTACAGTACAGTCAAGTGTGCCAAAGGTACAAAAAAAGCAGCATGTAAACAGTATAGTGCATTTGAATGTCCGGCATGTATACAGTGTAGTGGTTATCACATTCGCCTAACACGCGAAAGGTCCCTGGTTCGAAACCAGGCAGAAACACTGTTGCTGTCCATTATTATCTGCACAGTCAGCCTGGTTGGAGTGTCTTGTAAAAGGGGTTGTCTCAGTTCTAACAATGCGAAAGGCAACACTTTTGGTTTTAGTACTACAAAGTTCCATAAAGATCTTGTCATCCCAAAGCCCCTTAGAAGTAATCTTCCGCGACTGTTTTATTCACTTTGCTGGGAAGCTACGCTCTGAAGAAGTTTGTCAAAGTGGCCGGTTTCTGTGGTGTAGCGGTTATCACGTTCGCCTCACACGCGAAAGGTCCCTGGTTCGAAACCAGGCAGAAACACTATTGTTGTTATTTTAAGATGACATGCACACTCAAGCTGTGTCAGTGGGTTGACTAAGTTCTTACGAATGCTTGCTCAGTAAAACAACCTGAAATCACAGAATGGCACAAATAGACAAAAGAGACAAAAAAACAAAAGATTACGCCAGGGTAGTCGCTGAATAAAGGCTGTGTGTCTTTGACAGAGCGTACGATTAAGTCAAGTCAAGTCAAGTCAAGTCAAGTGGCTTTTATTGTCATTTCTACTATACACAGTGGTACACAGTACACAGTAGAAACGAGATAACGTTCCTCCAGAACCAAGGTGCTACAAAACAACACAAACTATGTAAAGTGCATCGAGTTCAACCTAGTGTAAACAGTGCAGATGAAAAACAGTATAGACAGACAGTGTAGACGGACAACACAAAATAACACAGGACAGGACAAAAAACCTAAGATAGTGCCGACCAGTAAACCTATTGTATACTATTTTACAGTACAGTACAGTCAAGTGTGCCAAAGGTACAAAAAAAGCAGCATGTAAACAGTATAGTGCATTTGAATGTCCGGCATGTATACAGTGCAATTGCAGTGGAATGATTACTGGCTAAAGTTGCAATAGTCGTCGTTCAATTTCAGTTTTGACTATCTGTTGAGGAGTCCCTTTCCTGCATTGCATTCCCTATTCTTGGTGCACGCGATATGGCAAACAGCATGTCCAAAAAGGGTTATGCGAGACTACTGAAGAAAGTAAAGAACCAATTTCTAAACAGCCTTTGTTTGGACAAGCCGACCACGACCACGATAAATAGCTGCACTTGCAGCAGCAGCCCTAGGATGTCAATTACAAGAGCTTCAATCTCCTCTCCACACTGCACTGGTATAGCGTTGGACCGATCAGCCTCTACATATGAGCATGGTCCCTATTAAGCTGAGAAAGTACCTATTGTGCACTAGGAGGTTTGAAAGCCCCTTAGAGTCGACCTTGCATGATGATGTGTCGCTTTGTGGTTAGATGCTACCCTCTGGAATTGACACCCTACGTGGCCAGTTTCTGTAGTGTAGTGGTTATCACATTCGCCTAACACGCGAAAGGTCCCTGATTCAAAACCAGGCAGAAACACTGTTGCTGTCTATTATTATCTGCACAGTCAGCCTGGTTGGAGTGTCTTGTAAAAGGGGTTGTCTCAGTTCTAACAATGAGAAAGGCAACACTTTTGGTTTTAGTACTACAAAGTTCCATAAAGATCTTCTCATCCCAAAGCCCCTTAGGAGTAATCTTCCGCGACTGTTTTATTCACTTTGCTGGGAAGCTACGCTCTGAAGAAGTTTGTCAAAGTGGCCGGTTTCTGTGGTGTAGCAGTTATCATGTTCGCCTCACACGCGAAAGGTCCCTGGTTCGAAACCAGGCAGAAACACTATTGTTGTTATTTTAAGATGACATGCACACTCAAGCTGTGTCAGTGGGTTGACTAAGTTCTTACGAATGCTTGCTCAGTAAAACAACCTGAAATCACAGAATGGCACAAATAGACAAAAGAGACAAAAAAACAAAAGATTACGCCAGGGTAGTCACTGAATAAAGGCTGTGTGTCTTTGACAGAGCGGACGATTAAATCAAGTCAAGTCAAGTGGCTTTTATTGTCATTTCTACTATACACAGTGGTACACAGTACACAGTAGAAACGAGATAACGTTCCTCCAGAACCAAGGTGCTACAAAACAACACAAACTATGTAAAGTGCATCGAGTTCAACCTAGTGTAAACAGTGCAGATGAAAAACAGTACAGACAGACAGTGTAGACGGACAACACAAAATAACACAGGAAAGGACAAAAAACCTAAGATAGTGCCGACCAGTAAACCTATTGTATACTATTTTACAGTACAGTACAGTCAAGTGTGCCAAATGTACAAAAAAAGCAGCATGTAAACAGTATAGTGCATTTGAATGTCCGGCATGTATACAGTGCAATTGCAGTGGAATGATTACTGGCTAAAGTTGCAATAGTCGTCGTTCAATTTCAGTTTTGACTATCTGTTGAAGAGTCCCTTTCCTGCATTACATTCCCTATTCTTGGTGCACGCGATATGGCAAACAGCATGTCGAAAAAGGGTTATGCGAGACTACTGAAGAAAGTTAAGAACCAATTTCTAAACAGCCTTAGTTTGGACAAGCCGACCACATACTATTAATCGAAATTGAGACTTTCTCCCATGATAAATAGCTGCGCTTGCAGAAGCAGCCCTAGGATGTCAATTACAAGAGCTTCAATCTCCTCTCCACACTGCACTGGCATAGCGTTGGACCGATCAGCCTCTACATATGAGCATGGTCCCCATTAAGCTGAGAAAGTACCTATTGTGCACTAGGAGGTTTGAAAGCCCCTTAGAGTCGACCTTGCATGATGATGTGTCGCTTTTTGGTTAGATACTACCCTCTGGAATTGACACCCTACGTGGCCAGTTTCTGTAGTGTAGTGGTTATCACATTCGCCTAACACGCGAAAGGTCCCTGGTTCGAAACCAGGCAGAAACACTGTTGCTGTCAGTGCACAGTCAGCCTGGTTGGAGTGTCTTGTAAAAGGGGTTGTCTCAGTTCTAACAATGCGAAAGGCAACACTTTTGGCTTTAGTACTACAAAGTTCCATAAAGATCTTGTCATCCCAAAGCCCCTTAGAAGTAATCTTCCGCGACTGTTTTATTCACTTTGCTGGGAAGCTACGCTCTGAAGAAGTTTGTCAAAGTGGCCGGTTTCTGTGGTGTAGCGGTTATCTCGTTCGCCTCACACGCGAAAGGTCCCTGGTTCGAAACCAGGCAGAAACACTATTGTTGTTATTTTAAGATGACATGCACACTCAAGCTGTGTCAGTGGGTTGACTAAGTTCTTACGAATGCTTGCTCAGTAAAACAACCTGAAATCACAGAATGGCACAAATAGACAAAAGAGACAAAAAAACAAAAGATTACGCCAGGGTAGTCGCTGAATAAAGGCTGTGTGTCTTTGACAGAGCGGACGATTAAGTCAAGTCAAGTCAAGTCAAGTCAAGTGGCTTTTATTGTCATTTCTACTATACACAGTGGTACACAGTACACAGTAGAAACGAGATAACGTTCCTCCAGAACCAAGGTGCTACAAAACAACACAAACTATGTAAAGTGCATCGAGTTCAACCTAGTGTAAACAGTGCAGATGAAAAACAGTATAGACAGACAGTGTAGACGGACAACAGAAAATAACACAGGACAGGACAAAAAACCTAAGATAGTGCCGACCAGTAAACCTATTGTATACTATTTTACAGTACAGTACAGTCAAGTGTGCCAAAGGTACAAAAAAAGCAGCATGTAAACAGTATAGTGCATTTGAATGTCCGGCATGTATACAGTTCAATTGCAGTGGAATGATTACTGGCTAAAGTTGCAATAGTCGTCGTTCAATTTCAGTTTTGACTATCTGTTGAGGAGTCCCTTTCCTGCATTGCATTCCCTATTCTTGGTGCACGCGATATGGCAAACAGCATGTCGAAAAAGGGTTATGCGAGACTACTGAAGAAAGTTAAGAACCAATTTCTAAACAGCCTTTGTTTGGACAAGCCGACCACGACCACGATAAATAGCTGCACTTGCAGCAGCAGCCCTAGGATGTCAATTACAAGAGCTTCAATCTCCTCTCCACACTGCACTGGCATAGCGTTGGACAGATCAGCCTCTACATATGAGCATGGTCCCCATTAAGCTGAGAAAGTACCTATTGTGCACTAGGAGGTTTGAAAGCCCCTTAGAGTCGACCTTGCATGATGATGTGTCGCTTTGTGGTTAGATGCTACCCTCTGAAAGTGCCACCCTACGTTGCCAGTTTCTGTAGTGTAGTGGTCATCACATTTGCCTAACACGCGAAAGGTCCCTGGTTCGAAACCAGGCAGAAACACTGTTGCTGTCCATTATTATCTGCACAGTCAGCCTGGTTGGAGTGTCTTGTAAAAGGGGTTGTCTCAGTTCTAACAATGAGAAAGGCAACACTTTTGGTTTTAGTACTACAAAGTTCCATAAAGATCTTGTCATCCCAAAGCCCCTTAGGAGTAATCTTCCGCGACTGTTTTATTCACTTTGCTGGGAAGCTACGCTCTGAAGAAGTTTGTCAAAGTGGCTGGTTTCTGTGGTGTAGCGGTTATCACGTTCGCCTCACACGCGAAAGGTCCCTGGTTCGAAACCAGGCAGAAACACTCTTGTTGTTATTTTAAGATGACATGCACACTCAAGCTGTGTCAGTGGGTTGACTAAGTTCTTACGAATGCTTGCTCAGTAAAACAACCTGAAATCACAGAATGGCACAAATAGACAAAAGAGACAAAAAAACAAAAGATTACGCCAGGGTAGTCGCTGAATAAAGGCTGTGTGTCTTTGACAGAGCGGACCATAAAGTCAAGTCAAGTCAAGTGGCTTTTATTGTCATTTCTATTATACACAGTGGTACACAGTACACAGTAGAAACGAGATAACGTTCCTCCAGAACCAAGGTGCTACAAAACAACACAAGCTATGTAAAGTGCATCGAGTTCAACCTAGTGCAAACAGTGCAGATGAAAAACAGTAATGACAGACAGTGTAGATGGACAACACAAAATAACACAGGACAGGACACAAAACCTAAGACAGTGCCGACCAGTAAACCTATTGTATACTATTTTACAGTACAGTACAGTCAAGTGTGCCAAAGGTGCAAAAAAAGCAGCATGTAAACAGTATACTGCATTTGAATGTCCGGCATGTATAAAGTGCAATTGCAGTGGAATGATTACTGGCTAAAGTTGCAATAGTCGTCGTTCAATTTCAGTGTTGACTATCTGTTGAGGAGTCCCTTTCCTGCATTGCATGCCCTATTCTTGGTGCACGCGATATGGCAAACAGCATGTCGAAAAAGGGTTATGCGAGACTACTGAAGAAAGTTAAGAACCAATTTCTAAACAGCCTTTGTTTGGACAAGCCGACCACGACCACGATAAATAGCTGCACTTGCAGCAGCAGCCCTAGGATGTCAATTACAAGAGCTTCAATCTCCTCTCCACACTGCACTGGCATAGCGTTGGACCGATCAGCCTCTACATATGAGCATGGTCCCCATTAAGCTGAGAAAGTACCTATTGTGCACTAGGAGGTTTGAAAGCCCCTTATATTCGACCTTGCATGATGATGTGTCGCTTTGTGGTTAGATGCTACCCTCTGGAATTGACACCCTACGTGGCCAGTTTCTGTAGTGTAGTGGTTATCACATTAGCCTAACACGCGAAAGGTCCCTGGTTCGAAACCAGGCAGAAACACTGTTGCTGTCTATTATTATCTGCACAGTCAGCCTGGTTGGAGTGTCTAGTAAAAGGGGTTGTCTCAGTTCTAACAATGAGAAAGGCAACACTTTTGGTTTTAGTACTACAAAGTTCCATAAAGATCTTCTCATCCCAAAGCCCCTTAGGAGTAATCTTCCGCGACTGTTTTATTCACTTTGCTGGGAAGCTACGCTCTGAAGAAGTTTGTCAAAGTGGCCGGTTTCTGTGGTGTAGCGGTTATCACGTTCGCCTCACACGCGAAAGGTCCCTGGTTCGAAACCAGGCAGAAACACTCTTGTTGTTATCTTAAGATGACATGCACACTCAAGCTGTGTCAGTGGGTTGACTAAGTTCTTACGAATGCTTGCTCAGTAAAACAACCTGAAATCACAGAATGGCACAAATAGACAAAAGAGACAAAAAAACAAAAGATTACGCCAGGGTAGTCGCTGAATAAAGGCTGTGTGTCTTTGACAGAGCGGACGATTAAGTCAAGTCAAGTCAAGTCAAGTGGCTTTTATTGTCATTTCTACTATACACAGTGGTACACAGTACACAGTAGAAACGAGATAACGTTCCTCCAGAACCAAGGTGCTACAAAACAACACAAACTATGTAAAGTGCATCGAGTTCAACCTAGTGTAAACAGTGCAGATGAAAAACAGTATAGACAGACAGTGTAGACGGACAACACAAAATAACACAGGACAGGACAAAAAACCTAAGATAGTGCCGACCAGTAAACCTATTGTATACTATTTTACAGTACAGTACAGTCAAGTGTGCCAAAGGTACAAAAAAAGCAGCATGTAAACAGTATAGTGCATTTGAATGTCCGGCATGTATACAGTTCAATTGCAGTGGAATGATTACTGGCTAAAGTTGCAATAGTCGTCGTTCAATTTCAGTTTTGACTATCTGTTGAGGAGTCCCTTTCCTGCATTGCATTCCCTATTCTTGGTGCACGCGATATGGCAAACAGCATGTCGAAAAAGGGTTATGCGAGACTACTGAAGAAAGTTAAGAACCAATTTCTAAACAGCCTTTGTTTGGACAAGCCGACCACGACCACGATAAATAGCTGCACTTGCAGCAGCAGCCCTAGGATGTCAATTACAAGAGCTTCAATCTCCTCTCCACACTGCACTGGCATAGCGTTGGACCGATCAGCCTCTACATATGAGCATGGTCCCCATTAAGCTGAGAAAGTACCTATTGTGCACTAGGAGGTTTGAAAGCCCCTTAGAGTCGACCTTGCATGATGATGTGTCGCTTTGTGGTTAGATACTACCCTCTGGAATTGACACTCTACGTGGCCAGTTTCTGTAGTGTAGTGGTTATCACATTGGCCTAACACGCGAAAGGTCCCTGGTTCGAAACCAGGCAGAAACACTGTTGCTGTCAGTGCACAGTCAGCCTGGTTGGAGTGTCTTGTAAAAGGGGTTGTCTCAGTTCTAACAATGCGAAAGGCAACACTTTTGGTTTTAGTACTACAAAGTTCCATAAAGATCTTCTCATCCCAAAGCCCCTTAGGAGTAATCTTCCGTGACTGTTTTATTCACTTTGTTGGGAAGCTACGCTCTGAAGAAGTTTGTCAAAGTGGCCGGTTTCTGTGGTGTAGCGGTTATCACGTTCGCCTCACACGCGAAAGGTCCCTGGTTCGAAACCAGGCAGAAACACTCTTGTTGTTATTTTAAGATGACATGCACACTCAAGCTGTGTCAGTGGGTTGACTAAGTTCTTACGAATGCTTGCTCAGTAAAACAACCTGAAATCACAGAATGGCACAAATAGACAAAAGAGACAAAAAAACAAAAGATTACGCCAGGGTAGTCGCTGAATAAAGGCTGTGTGTCTTTGACAGAGCGGACGGTCAAGTCAAGTCAAGTCAAGTCAAGTGGCTTTTATTGTCATTTCTACTATACACAGTGGTACACAGTACACAGTAGAAACGAGATAACGTTCCTCCAGAACCAAGGTGCTACAAAAAAACACAAGCTATGTAAAGTGCATTGAGTTCAACCTAGTGTAAACAGTGCAGATGAAAAACAGTAATGACAGACAGTGTAGATGGACAACACAAAATAACACAGGACAGGACACAAAACCTGAGACAGTGTCGACCAGTAAACCTATTGTGTACTATTTTACAGTACAGTACAGTCAAGTGTGCCAAAGGTGCAAAAAAAGCAGCATGTAAACAGTATACTGCATTTGAATGTCCGGCATGTATAAAGTGCAATTGCAGTGGAATGATTACTGGCTAAAGTTGCAATAGTCGTCGTTCAATTTCAGTGTTGACTATCTGTTGAGGAGTCTCTTTCCTGCATTGCATGCCCTATTCTTGGTGCACGCGATATGGCAAACAGCATGTCGAAAAAGGGTTATGCGAGACTACTGAAGAAAGTTAAGAACCAATTTCTAAACAGCCTTAGTTTGGACAAGCCGACCACATACTATTAATCGAAATAGAGAATTTCTCCCATGATAAATAGCTGCACTTGCAGCAGCAGCCGTAGGATGTCAATTACAAGAGCTTCAATCTCCTCTCCACACTGCACTGGCATAGCGTTGGACCGATCAGCCTCTACATATGAGCATGGTCCCCATTAAGCTGAGAAAGTACCTATTGTGCACTAGGAGGTTTGAAAGCCCCTTAGAGTCGACCTTGCATGATGATGTGTCGCTTTGTGGTTAGATGCTACCCTCTGGAATTGACACCCTACGTGGCCGGTTTCTGTGGTGTAGCGGTTATCACGTTCGCCTCACACGCGAAAGGTCCCTGGTTCGAAACCAGGCAGAAACACGGTTGCTGTCTATTATTATCTGCACAGTCAGCCTGGTTGGAGTGTCTTGTAAAAGGGGTTGTCTCAGTTCTAACAATGAGAAAGGCAACACTTTTGGTTTTAGTACTACAAAGTTCCATAAAGATCTTCTCATCCCAAAGCCCCTTAGAAGTAATCTTTCATGACTGTTTTATTTACTTTGCTGGGAAGCTACGCTCTGAAGAAGTTTGTCAAAGTGGCCGGTTTCTGTGGTGTAGCGGTTATCACGTCGCCTCACACGCGAAAGGTCCCAGGTTCGAAACCAGGCAGAAACACTCTTGTTGTTATTTTAAGATGACATGCACACTCAAGCTGTGTCAGTGGGTTGACTAAGTTCTTACGAATGCTTGCTCAGTAAAACAACCTGAAATCACAGAATGGCACAAATAGACAAAAGAGACAAAAAAACAAAAGATTACGCCAGGGTAGTCGCTGAATAAAGGCTGTGTGTCTTTGACAGAGCGGACGATTAAGTCAAGTCAAGTCAAGTGGCTTTTATTGTCATTTCTACTATACACAGTGGTACACAGTACACAGTAGAAACGAGATAACGTTCCTCCAGAACCAAGGTGCTACAAAACAACACAAGCTATGTAAAGTGCATCGAGTTCAACCTAGTGCAAACAGTGCAGATGAAAAACAGTAATGACAGACAGTGTAGATGGACAACACAAAATAACACAGGACAGGACACAAAACCTAAGACAGTGCCGACCAGTAAACCTATTGCAATAGTCGTCGTTTTGCGAGACTAGTGAAGAAAGTTAAGAACCAATTTCTAAACAGCCTTAGTTTGGACAAGCCGACCACATACTATTAATCGAAATAGAGAATTTCTCCCATGACAATTAGCTGCACTTGCAGCAGCAGCCCTAGGATGTCAATTACAAGAGCTTCAATCTCCTCTCCACACTGCACTGGCATAGCGTTGGACCGATCAGCCTCTACATATGAGCATGGTCCCCATTAAGCTGAGAAAGTACCTATTGTGCACTAGGAGGTTTGAAAGCCCCTTAGAGTCGACCTTGCATGATGATGTGTCGCTTTGTGGTGAGATGCTACCCTCTGGAATTGACACCCTACGTGGCCAGTTTCTGTAGTGTAGTGGTTATCACATTCGCCTAACACGCGAGAGGTCCCTGGTTCGAAACCAGGCAGAAACACGGTTGCTGTCTATTATTATCTGCACAGTCAGCCTAGTTGGAGTGTCTTGTAAAAGGGGTTGTCTCAGTTCTAACAATGAGAAAGGCAACACTTTTGGTTTTAGTACTACAAAGTTCCATAAAGATCTTCTCATCCCAAAGCCCCTTAGGAGTAATCTTCCGCGACTGTTTTATTCACTTTGCTGGGAAGCTACGCTCTGAAGAAGTTTGTCAAAGTGGCCGGTTTCTGTGGTGTAGCGGTTATCACGTTCGCCTCACACGCGAAAGGTCCCTGGTTCGAAACCAGGCAGAAACACTGTTGTTGTTATTTTAAGATGACATGCACACTCAAGCTGTGTCGGTGGGTTGACTAAGTTCTTACGAATGGTTGCTCAGTAAAACAACCTGAAATCACAGAATTGCACAAATAGACAAAAGAGACAAAAAAACAAAAGATTACGCCAGGGTAGTCGCTGAATAAAGGCTGTGTGTCTTTGACAGAGCGGACGATTAAGTCAAGTCAAGTCAAGTCAAGTGGCTTTTATTGTCATTTCTACTATACACAGTGGTACACAGTACACAGTAGAACCGAGATAACGTTCCTCCAGAACCAAGGTGCTACAAAACAACACAAACTATGTAAAGTGCATCGAGTTCAACCTAGTGTAAACAGTGCAGATGAAAAACAGTACAGACAGACAGTGTAGACGGACAACACAAAATAACACAGGACAGGACAAAAAACCTAAGATAGTGCCGACCAGTAAACCTATTGTATACTATTTTACAGTACAGTACAGTCAAGTGTGCCAAAGGTACAAAAAAAGCAGCATGTAAACAGTATAGTGCATTTGAATGTCCGGCATGTATACAGTGCAATTGCAGTGGAATGATTACTGGCTAAAGTTGCAATAGTCGTCGTTCAATTTCAGTTTTGACTATCTGTTGAGGAGTCCCTTTCCTGCATTGCATTCTCTATTCTTGGTGCACGCGATATGGCAAACAGCATGTCGAAAAAGGGTTATGCGAGACTACTGAAGAAAGTTAAGAAATGTAACCGCAAGGGGGCACAAGCCAGTGTCTTCTTGTGCCAGTCCCAAGTCTGGATAAATGCAGAGGGTTGTGGCAGGAAGGGCATCCGACGTAAAACACATGCCAAATCAAACATGCGAATCGTGACAAAGGCTTCCATACCTTATCGGTCGGGGCCCGGGTCAACAACGACCGCCACCGGTGCTGTTGACCTACAGGGTACCGGTGGAAATTGGACTACTGTTGGTCGAAGACGAAGAAGAAGAGGAGGAAGGTGTGTTCGTAGGCAGAGAGAGAAGAGGAAAGCTAAGAATGTAGGACTGACAGTAGGGACTTTGAATGTTGGTACTATGACAGGGAAGGCTAGGGAGTTGATCGACATGATGCAGAGAAGGAAGGTGGACATACTGTGTGTCCAGGAGACCAGGTGGAAAGGTAGCAAGGCTAGAAGCTTAGGAGCAGGGTTCAAGTTGTTTTACCATGGGTCAGATAGGAAGAGAAATGGAGTAGGAGTTATATTGAAAGAGGATTTTGTGAGGAATGTTCTAGAGGTGAAAAGAGTATCAGACAGGTTGATGAGCCTGAAGCTGGAAGTTGAAGGGGTGATGTTCAATGTTGTGAGTGGTTATGCCCCACAGGTAGGATGTGAGTTAGATGAGAAGGAGAAATTCTGGAGTGAGTTAGATGAAGTGATGCAGAGCATCCCCAGAGGTGAGAGAGTTGTCATTGGTGCAGATTTCAATGGGCATGTAGGTGAAGGGAACAGAGGTGATGAGACTGTTATGGGCAGGTTTGGTGTTCAGGACAGGAACGCAGAAGGTCAGATGGTGGTTGACTTTGCAAAGAGAATGGAAATGGCTGTAGTAAACACTTTCTTTCAGAAGAGGCAGGAACATAGGGTGACGTACAAGAGCGGAGGGAGAAGCACTCAGGTAGACTACATCTTATGTAGACGTTGTAATCTGAAAGAGATCAGTGACTGTAAAGCATTGGTAGGGGAGAGTGTAGCCAGACAACACAGGATGGTGGTGTGCAAAATGATGCTGGTGGTGAGGAAGATAAGGAGGATTAAGGCAGAGCAGAGGACGAAGTGGTGGAAGTTGAAAAAGGAAGAATGTCGTTTAGTTTTCAGGGAGGAGCTGAGACAGACTCTGGGTGGTTTGGAGGTACTTCCAGATGACTGGACTACTACAGCTAATTTGATCAGGGAGACAGGTAGGAGGGTACTCGGTGTGTCATCTGGAAAGATGAAAGCGGACAAGGAGACTTGGTGGTGGAACGAGGCAGTTCAGGAGTGTATACAGAGAAAGAGGTTAGCTAAGAAGAAGTGGGACACTGAGAGGACTGAAGAGAGTAGACAGGAGTACAGGGAGATACAGCGTAAGGTGAAGATAGAGGTGGCAAAGGCCAAACAAAGAGCATATGAGGACTTGTATGCTAGGTTGGACACTAAAGAGGGAGAGGTGGATTTGTACAGGTTGGCCAGACAAAGAGATAGAGATGGAAAGGATGTGCAGCAGGTTAGGGTGATTAAAGATAAGGATGGAAATGTATTGACAGGTGCCAGTAGTGTGATGGGAAGATGGAAGGAGTACTTTGAAGAGTTGATGAACGAGGAAAATGAAAGGGAACGAAGAGTAGAAGAGGTGACTGTTGTGAAGCAGGAAGTAGCAAAGATTAGTAAGAGTGAAGTGAGGAGGACATTGAAGAGGATGAAGAGTGGAAAGGCAGTTGGTCCTGATGACATACCTGTGGAGGTATGGAAGTGTCTAGTAGAGTTTTTGACTAGTTTGTTTAACAAGATCTTGGAGAGTGAGAGGATGCCAGAGGACTGGAGGAAAAGTGTACTGGTACCAATTTTTAAGAACAAGGGAGATGCGCAGAGCTGTGGCAACTACAGAGGAATAAAGCTGATGAGTCACACAATGAAGTTGTGGGAAAGAGTAGTGGAAGCTCGGCTAAGGGCAGAGGTGAACATTTGTGAGCAGCAATATGGTTTCATGCCTAGAAAGAGTACAACAGATGCAGTATTTGCTTTGAGGACGCTGATGGAGAAGTACAGAGAGGGTCATAGGGAGTTGCATTGTGTCTTCGTAGATTTAGAAAAAGCGTATGACAGGGTGCCGAGAGAGGAGCTGTGGTATTGTATGAGGACGTCTGGAGTGGCAGAGAAGTATGTTAGAGTGGTGCAGGACATGTATGAGAGCTGTAAGACAGTGGTGAGGTGTGCTGTAGGTGTGACAGAGGAGTTCAAGGTGGAGGTGGGTCTGCATCAAGGATCGGCTTTGAGCCCCTTCTTGTTTGCTCTGGTGATGGACAGACTGACAGATGAGGTTAGACAAGAATCTCCCTGGACTATGATGTTTGCAGATGACATTGTTATTTGTAGTGAGAGCAGGGAGCAGGTGGAGGAAAATCTAGAGAAGTGGAGGTCTGCTCTGGAAAACAGAGGAATGAAGCTTAGCCGCAGCAAGACAGAATACATGTGTGTGAATGAGAGGGACCCAGGTGGAACGGTGAGGTTACAGGGAGCAGAGGTGAAGAAGGTGCAGGACTTTAAGTATTTAGGGTCAACGGTTCAGAGCAACGGTGAGTGTGGAAAAGAGGTGAAGAGGCGAGTGCAGGCAGGTTGGAACGGGTGGAGAAAAGTGTCAGGTGTGTTGTGTGATAAAAGAGTATCAGCGAGAATGAAAGGAAAGGTGTTCAAGACGGTGGTGAGACCAGCAATGTTGTTCGGCTTAGAGACTGTTGCACTGAAGAAAAGACAGGAGGCAGAGCTGGAGGTTGCAGAGCTTAAGATGTTGAGGTTCTCTTTGGGAGTGACGAGGATGGACAGGATCAGGAATGAGTACATCAGAGGGACAGCTCATGTTAGATGTTTTGGAGATAAAGTCAGAGAGGCCAGATTGAGGTGGTTTGGACATGTTCAGAGGAGAAACTGTGAATATATCGGTAGAAGGATGCTGAGGTTGGAGCTGCCAGGCAGGAGGTCGAGAGGAAGACCAAAGAGGAGATTTATGGATGTAGTGAGGGAGGACATGAAGTTAGTTGGTGTGAGAGAAGAGGATGCAGAGGACAGAGTTAGATGGAGGCACATGATTCGCTGTGGCGACCCCTGAAAGGGAGCAGCCGAAAGGAAAAGAAGACTGAAGAAAGTTAAGAACCAATTTCTAAACAGCCTTAGTTTGGACAAGCCGACCACATACTATTAATCGAAATAGAGAATTTCTCCCATGATAAATAGCTGCACTTGCAGCAGCAGCCCTAGGATGTCAATTACAAGAGCTTCAATCTCCTCTCCACACTGCACTGGCATAGCGTTGGACCGATCAGCCTCTACATATGAGCATGGTCCCCATTAAGCTGAGAAAGTACCTATTGTGCACTAGGAGGTTTGAAAACCTCTTAGAGTCGACCTTGCATGATGATGTGTCGCTTTGTGGTTAGATGCTACCCTCTGGAATTGACACCCTACGTGGCCAGTTTCTGTAGTGTAGTGGTTATCACATTCGCCTAACACGCGAAAGGTCCCTGGTTCGAAACCAGGCAGAAACACTGTTGCTGTCAGTGCACAGTCAGCCTGGTTGGAGTGTCTTGTAAAAGGGGTTGTCTCAGTTCTAACAATGCGAAAGGCAACACTTTTGGTTTTAGTACTACAAAGTTCCATAAAGATCTTGTCATCCCAAAGCCCCTTTGAAGTAATCTTCCGCGACTGTTTTATTCACTTTGCTGGGAAGCTACGCTCTGAAGAAGTTTGTCAAAGTGGCCGGTTTCTGTGGTGTAGCGGTTATCACGTTCGCCTCACACGCGAAAGGTCCCTGGTTCGAAACCAGGCAGAAACACTCTTGTTGTTATTTTAAGATGACATGCACACTCAAGCTGTGTCAGTGGGTTGACTAAGTTCTTACGAATGCTTGCTCAGTAAAACAACCTGAAATCACAGAATGGCACAAATAGACAAAAGAGACAAAAAAACAAAAGATTACGCCAGGGTAGTCGCTGAATAAAGGCTGTGTGTCTTTGACAGAGCGTACGATTAAGTCAAGTCAAGTCAAGTCAAGTCAAGTGGCTTTTATTGTCATTTCTACTATACACAGTGGTACACAGTACACAGTAGAAACGAGATAATGTTCCTCCAGAACCAAGGTGCTACAAAACAACACAAACTATGTAAAGTGCATCGAGTTCAACCTAGTGTAAACAGTGCAGATGAAAAACAGTACAGACAGACAGTGTAGACGGACAACACAAAATAACACAGGACAGGACAAAAAACCTAAGATAGTGCCGACCAGTAAACCTATTGTATACTATTTTACAGTACAGTACAGTCAAGTGTGCCAAAGGTACAAAAAAAGCAGCATGTAAACAGTATAGTGCATTTGAATGTCCGGCATGTATACACTGCAATTGCAGTGGAATGATTACTGGCTAAAGTTGCAATAGTCGTCGTTCAATTTCAGTTTTGACTATCTGTTGAGGAGTCCCTTTCCTGCATTGCATTCCCTATTCTTGGTGCACGCGATATGGCAAACAGCATGTCGAAAAAGGGTTATGCGAGACTACTGAAGAAAGTTAAGAACCAATTTCTAAACAGCCTTAGTTTGGACAAGCCGACCACATACTATTAATCGAAATAGAGAATTTCTCCCATGATAAATAGCTGCACTTGCAGCAGCAGCCGTAGGATGTCAATTACAAGAGCTTCAATCTCCTCTCCACACTGCACTGGCATAGCGTTGGACCGATCAGCCTCTACATATGAGCATGGTCCCCATTAAGCTGAGAAAGTACCTATTGTGCACTAGGAGGTTTGAAAGCCCCTTAGAGTCGACCTTGCATGATGATGTGTCGCTTTGTGGTTAGATGCTACCCTCTGGAATTGACACCCTACGTGGCCGGTTTCTGTGGTGTAGCGGTTATCACGTTCGCCTCACACGCGAAAGGTCCCTGGTTCGAAACCAGGCAGAAACACGGTTGCTGTCTATTATTATCTGCACAGTCAGCCTGGTTGGAGTGTCTTGTAAAAGGGGTTGTCTCAGTTCTAACAATGAGAAAGGCAACACTTTTGGTTTTAGTACTACAAAGTTCCATAAAGATCTTCTCATCCCAAAGCCCCTTAGGAGTAATCTTCCATGACTGTTTTATTTACTTTGCTGGGAAGCTACGCTCTGAAGAAGTTTGTCAAAGTGGCCGGTTTCTGTGGTGTAGCGGTTATCACGTCGCCTCACACGCGAAAGGTCCCAGGTTCGAAACCAGGCAGAAACACTCTTGTTGTTATTTTAAGATGACATGCACACTCAAGCTGTGTCAGTGGGTTGACTAAGTTCTTACGAATGCTTGCTCAGTAAAACAACCTGAAATCACAGAATGGCACAAATAGACAAAAGAGACAAAAAAACAAAAGATTACGCCAGGGTAGTCGCTGAATAAAGGCTGTGTGTCTTTGACTGAGCGGACGATTAAGTCAAGTCAAGTCAAGTGGCTTTTATTGTCATTTCTACTATACACAGTGGTACACAGTACACAGTAGAAACGAGATAACGTTCCTCCAGAACCAAGGTGCTACAAAACAACACAAGCTATGTAAAGTGCATCGAGTTCAACCTAGTGCAAACAGTGCAGATGAAAAACAGTAATGACAGACAGTGTAGATGGACAACACAAAATAACACAGGACAGGACACAAAACCTAAGACAGTGCCGACCAGTAAACCTATTGTGTACTATTTTACAGTACAGTACTGTCAAGTGTGCCAAAGGTGCAAAAAAAGCAGCATGTAAACAGTATACTGCATTTGAATGTCCGGCATGTATAAAGTGCAATTGCAGTGGAATGATTACTGGCTAAAGTTGCAATAGTCGTCGTTCAATTTCAGTGTTGACTATCTGTAGAGGAGTCGCTTTCCTGCATTGCATGCCCTATTCTTTGTTGGAGTTTGTTATATTTTCTATTATATTCTATATTATATTCTTTGTGTTGTTATCATTATGTGAAGAGTGGTAGGTCACAGGACTCACATGGTCAACTTGGTGTGATGTATGTATTCTACGCTACATTCTTTCTTAATTTAGTTTACCCTTGGGACAGAGCAGGAGGTGCATCCTGTTCTGTGAATCTTCTAGTTTAGGACCTGTAGAGCAGGACATACATCATGTGTCCACATTCCTTCTTGGGTGAGAATATCTGGTTGTTCAGTAACCAGATGGTTTGACTTAAAGAAAAGTAATGTATGCATGAAATGTCCAATCACGTGAAGGCATACCCTTCTCTGTTCTGTCCTGTTTACAATAAAAAGAGCTTGCAAGGAGATACTCTTTGGAGTGGCTGTGTTCGGGTGAGTGCAACTGTCACTGAGACCCGCCGGCTCCCCTTGCAGCAAGTAAAAGACAAAGTCGACTTCTGTGTTTATTTCACTGTTGTAGAACTGTACTTTCTGGTGTAATCAGCGCTGTTGTGGTTATTAGAACCCAACATTCTTGGTGCACGCGATATGGCAAACAGCATGTCGAAAAAGGGTTATGCGAGACTACTGAAGAAAGTTAAGAACCAATTTCTAAACAGCCTTAGTTTTGACAAGCCGACCACATACTATTAATCGAAATTGAGACTTTCTCCCATGATAAATAGCTGCGCTTGCAGAAGCAGCCCTAGGATGTCAATTACAAGAGCTTCAATCTCCTCTCCACACTGCACTGGCATAGCGTTGGACCGATCAGCCTCTACATATGAGCATGGTCCCCATTAAGCTGAGAAAGTACCTAATGTGCACTAGGAGGTTTGAAAGCCCCTTAGAGTCGACCTTGCATGATGATGTGTCGCTTTGTGGTTAGATGGTACCCTCTGGAATTGACACCCTACGTGGCCGGTTTCTGTGGTGTAGCGGTTATCACGTAGCCTCACACGCGAAAGGTTCCTGGTTCGAAACCAGGCAGAAACACGGTTGCTGTCTATTATTATCTGCACAGTCAGCCTGGTTGGAGTGTCTTGTAAAAGGGGTTGTCTCAGTTCTAACAATGCGAAAGGCAACACTTTTGGTTTTAGTACTACAAAGTTCCATAAAGATCTTGTCATCCCAAAGCCCCTTAGAAGTAATCTTCCGCGACTGTTTTATTCACTTTGCTGGGAAGCTACGCTCTGAAGAAGTTTGTGAAAGTGGCCGGTTTCTGTGGTGTAGCGGTTATCACGTTCGCCTCACATGCGAAAGGTCCCTGGTTCGAAACCAGGCAGAAACACTATTGTTGTTATTTTAAGATGACATGCACACTCAAGCTGTGTCAGTGGGTTGACCAATTTCTTACGAATGCTTGCTCAGTAAAACAAACTGAAATCACAGAATGGTACAAATAGACAAAAGAGACAAAAAAACAAAAGATTACGCCAGAGTAGTCGCTGAATAAAGGCTGTGTGTTTTTGACAGAGCGCACGATTAAGTCAAGTCAAGTCAAGTCAAGTCAAGTGGCTTTTATTGTCATTTCTACTATACACAGTGGTACACAGTACACAGTAGAAACGAGATAACGTTCCTCCAGAACCAAGGTGCTACAAAACAACACAAACTATGTAAAGTGCATCGAGTTCAACCTAGTGTAAACAGTGCAGATGAAAAACAGTACAGACAGACAGTGTAGACGGACAACACAAAATAACACAGGACAGGACAAAAAACCTAAGATAGTGCCGACCAGTAAACCTATTGTATACTATTTTACAGTACAGTACAGTCAAGTGTGCCAAAGGTACAAAAAAAGCAGCATGTAAACAGTATAGTGCATTTGAATGTCCGGCATGTATACAGTGCAATTGCAGTGGAATGATTACTGGCTAAAGTTGCAATAGTCGTCGTTCAATTTCAGTTTTGACTATCTGTTGAGGAGTCCCTTTCCTGCATTGCATTCCCTATTCTTGGTGCACGCGATATGGCAAACAGCATGTCGAAAAAGGGTTATGCGAGACTACTGAAGAAAGTTAAGAACCAATTTCTAAACAGCCTTAGTTTGGACAAGCCGACCACATACTATTAATCGAAATAGAGAATTTCTCCCATGATAAATAGCTGCACTTGCAGCAGCAGCCCTAGGATGTCAATTACAAGAGCTTCAATCTCCTCTCCACACTGCACTGGCATAGCGTTGGACCGATCAGCCTCTACATATGAGCATGGTCCCCATTAAGCTGAGAAAGTACCTATTGTGCACTAGGAGGTTTGAAAGCCCCTTAGAGTCGACCTTGCATGATGATGTGTCGCTTTGTGGTTAGATGCTACCCTCTGGAATTGACACCCTACGTGGCCGGTTTCTGTGGTGTAGCGGTTATCACGTTCGCCTCACACGCGAAAGGTCCCTGGTTCGAAACCAGGCAGAAACACGGTTGCTGTCTATTACTATCTGCACAGTCAGCCTGGTTGGAGTGTCTTGTAAAAGGGGTTGTCTCAGTTCTAACAATGCGAAAGGCAACACTTTTGGTTTTAGTACTACAAAGTTCCATAAAGATCTTGTCATCCCAAAGCCCCTTAGAAGTAATCTTCCGCGACTGTTTTATTCACTTTGCTGGGAAGCTACGCTCTGAAGAAGTTTGTGAAAGTGGCCGGTTTCTGTGGTGTAGCGGTTATCACGTTCGCCTCACATGCGAAAGGTCCCTGGTTCGAAACCAGGCAGAAACACTCTTGTTGTTATTTTAAGATGACATGCACACTCAAGCTGTGTCAGTGGGTTGACCAATTTCTTACGAATGCTTGCTCAGTAAAACAAACTGAAATCACAGAATGGTACAAATAGACAAAAGAGACAAAAAAACAAAAGATTACGCCAGGGTAGTCGCTGAATAAAGGCTGTGTGTTTTTGACAGAGCGCACGATTAAGTCAAGTCAAGTCAAGTCAAGTCAAGTGGCTTTTATTGTCATTTCTACTATACACAGTGGTACACAGTACACAGTAGAAACGAGATAACGTTCCTCCAGAACCAAGGTGCTACAAAACAACACAAACTATGTAAAGTGCATCGAGTTCAACCTAGTGTAAACAGTGCAGATGAAAAACAGTACAGACAGACAGTGTAGACGGACAACACAAAATAACACAGGACAGGACAAAAAACCTAAGATAGTGCCGACCAGTAAACCTATTGTATACTATTTTACAGTACAGTACAGTCAAGTGTGCCAAAGGTACAAAAAAAGCAGCATGTAAACAGTATAGTGCATTTGAATGTCCGGCATGTATACAGTGCAATTGCAGTGGAATGATTACTGGCTAAAGTTGCAATAGTCGTCGTTCAATTTCAGTTTTGACTATCTGTTGAGGAGTCCCTTTCCTGCATTGCATTCCCTATTCTTGGTGCACGCGATATGGCAAACAGCATGTCGAAAAAGGGTTATGCGAGACTACTGAAGAAAGTTAAGAACCAATTTCTAAACAGCCTTAGTTTGGACAAGCCGACCACATACTATTAATCGAAATAGAGAATTTCTCCCATGATAAATAGCTGCACTTGCAGCAGCAGCCCTAGGATGTCAATTACAAGAGCTTCAATCTCCTCTCCACACTGCACTGGCATAGCGTTGGACCGATCAGCCTCTACATATGAGCATGGTCCCCATTAAGCTGAGAAAGTACCTATTGTGCACTAGGAGGTTTGAAAGCCCCTTAGAGTCGACCTTGCATGATGATGTGTCGCTTTGTGGTTAGATGCTACCCTCTGGAATTGACACCCTACGTGGCCGGTTTCTGTGGTGTAGCGGTTATCACGTTCGCCTCACACGCGAAAGGTCCCTGGTTCGAAACCAGGCAGAAACACGGTTGCTGTCTATTACTATCTGCACAGTCAGCCTGGTTGGAGTGTCTTGTAAAAGGGGTTGTCTCAGTTCTAACAATGAGAAAGGCAACACTTTTGGTTTTAGTACTACAAAGTTCCATAAAGATCTTCTCATCCCAAAGCCCCTTAGGAGTAATCTTCCGTGACTGTTTTATTCACTTTGCTGGGAAGCTACGCTCTGAAGAAGTTTGTCAAAGTGGCCGGTTTCTGTGGTGTAGCGGTTATCACGTTGCCTCACACGCGAAAGGTCCCAGGTTCGAAACCAGGCAGAAACACTATTGTTGTTATTTTAAGATGACATGCACACTCAAGCTGTGTCAGTGGGTTGACTAAGTTCTTACGAATGCTTGCTCAGTAAAACAACCTGAAATCACAGAATGGCACAAATAGACAAAAGAGACAAAAAAACAAAAGATTACGCCAGGGTAGTCGCTGAATAAAGGCTGTGTGTCTTTGACAGAGCGGACGATTAAGTCAAGTCAATTCAAGTGGCTTTTATTGTCATTTCTATTATACACAGTGGTACACAGTACACAGTAGAAACGAGATAACGTTCCTCCAGAACCAAGGTGCTACAAAACAACACAAGCTATGTAAAGTGCATCGAGTTCAACCTAGTGCAAACAGTGCAGATGAAAAACAGTAATGACAGACAGTGTAGATGGACAACACAAAATAACACAGGACAGGACACAAAACCTAAGACAGTGCCGACCAGTAAACCTATTGTGTACTATTTTACAGTACAGTACAGTCAAGTGTGCCAAAGGTGCAAAAAAAGCAGCATGTAAACAGTATACTGCATTTGAATGTCCGGCATGTATAAAGTGCAATTGCAGTGGAATGATTACTGGCTAAAGTTGCAATAGTGGTCGTTCAATTTCAGTGTTGACTATCTGTTGAGGAGTCCCTTTCCTGCATTGCATGCCCTATTCTTGGTGCACGCGATATGGCAAACAGCATGTCGAAAAAGGGTTATGCGAGACTACTGAAGAAAGTTAAGAACCAATTTCTAAACAGCCTTAGTTTGGACAAGCCGACCACATACTATTAATCGAAATTGAGACTTTCTCCCATGATAAATAGCTGCGCTTGCAGAAGCAGCCCTAGGATGTCAATTACAAGAGCTTCAATCTCCTCTCCACACTGCACTGGCATAGTGTTGGACCGATCAGCCTCTACATATGAGCATATGGTCCCCATTAAGCTGAGAAAGTACCTATTGTGCACTAGGAGGTTTGAAAGCCCCTTAGAGTCGACCTTGCATGATGATGTGTCGCTTTGTGGTTAGATACTACCCTCTGGAATCGCCTAACACGCGAAAGGTCCCTGGTTCGAAACCAGGCAGAAACATGGTTGCTGTCTATTATTATCTGCACAGTCAGCCTGGTTGGAGTGTCTTGTAAAAGGGGTTGTCTCAGTTCTAACAATGAGAAAGGCAACACTTTTGGTTTTAGTACTACAAAGTTCCATAAAGATCTTCTCATCCCAAAGCCCCTTAGAAGTAATCTTTCATGACTGTTTTATTTACTTTGCTGGGAAGCTACGCTCTGAAGAAGTTTGTCAAAGTGGCCGGTTTCTGTGGTGTAGCGGTTATCACGTCGCCTCACACGCGAAAGGTCCCAGGTTCGAAACCAGGCAGAAACACTCTTGTTGTTATTTTAAGATGACATGCACACTCAAGCTGTGTCAGTGGGTTGACTAAGATCTTACGAATGCTTGCTCAGTAAAACAACCTGAAATCACAGAATGGCACAAATAGACAAAAGAGACAAAAAAACAAAAGATTACGCCAGGGTAGTCGCTGAATAAAGGCTGTGTGTCTTTGACAGAGCGGACGATTAAGTCAAGTCAAGTCAAGTGGCTTTTATTGTCATTTCTACTATACACAGTGGTACACAGTACACAGTAGAAACGAGATAACGTTCCTCCAGAACCAAGGTGCTACAAAACAACACAAGCTATGTAAAGTGCATCGAGTTCAACCTAGTGCAAACAGTGCAGATGAAAAACAGTAATGACAGACAGTGTAGATGGACAACACAAAATAACACAGGACAGGACACAAAACCTAAGACAGTGCCGACCAGTAAACCTATTGCAATAGTCGTCGTTTTGCGAGACTACTGAAGAAAGTTAAGAACCAATTTCTAAACAGCCTTAGTTTGGACAAGCCGACCACATACTATTAATCGAAATAGAGAATTTCTCCCATGACAATTAGCTGCACTTGCAGCAGCAGCCCTAGGATGTCAATTACAAGAGCTTCAATCTCCTCTCCACACTGCACTGGCATAGCGTTGGACCGATCAGCCTCTACATATGAGCATGGTCCCCATTAAGCTGAGAAAGTACCTATTGTGCACTAGGAGGTTTGAAAGCCCCTTAGACTCGACCTTGCATGATGATGTGTCGCTTTGTGGTGAGATGCTACCCTCTGGAATTGACACCCTACGTGGCCAGTTTCTGTAGTGTAGTGGTTATCACACTCGCCTAACACGCGAGAGGTCCCTGGTTCGAAACCAGGCAGAAACACGGTTGCTGTCTATTATTATCTGCACAGTCAGCCTAGTTGGAGTGTCTTGTAAAAGGGGTTGTCTCAGTTCTAACAATGAGAAAGGGAACACTTTTGGTTTTAGTACTACAAAGTTCCATAAAGATCTTCTCATCCCAAAGCCCCTTAGGAGTAATCTTCCGCGACTGTTTTATTCACTTTGCTGGGAAGCTACGCTCTGAAGAAGTTTGTCAAAGTGGCCGGTTTCTGTGGTGTAGCGGTTATCACGTTCGCCTCACACGCGAAAGGTCCCTGGTTCGAAACCAGGCAGAAACACTCTTGTTGTTATTTTAAGATGACATGCACACTCAAGCTGTGTCAGTGGGTTGACTAAGTTCTTACGAATGCTTGCTCAGTAAAACAACCTGAAATCACAGAATGGCACAAATAGACAAAAGAGACAAAAAAACAAAAGATTACGCCAGGGTAGTCGCTGAATAAAGGCTGTGTGTCTTTGACAGAGCGGACGATTAAGTCAAGTCAAGTCAAGTCAAGTGGCTTTTATTGTCATTTCTACTATACACAGTGGTACACAGTACACAGTAGAACCGAGATAACGTTCCTCCAGAACCAAGGTGCTACAAAACAACACAAACTATGTAAAGTGCATCGAGTTCAACCTAGTGTAAACAGTGCAGATGAAAAACAGTACAGACAGACAGTGTAGACGGACAACACAAAATAACACAGGACAGGACAAAAAACCTAAGATAGTGCCGACCAGTAAACCTATTGTATACTATTTTACAGTACAGTACAGTCAAGTGTGCCAAAGGTACAAAAAAAGCAGCATGTAAACAGTATAGTGCATTTGAATGTCCGGCATGTATACAGTGCAATTGCAGTCGAATGATTACTGGCTAAAGTTGCAATAGTCGTCGTTCAATTTCAGTTTTGACTATCTGTTGAGGAGTCCCTTTCCTGCATTGCATTCTCTATTCTTGGTGCACGCGATATGGCAAACAGCATGTCGAAAAAGGGTTATGCGAGACTACTGAAGAAAGTTAAGAAATGTAACCGCAAGGGGGCACAAGCCAGTGTCTTCTTGTGCCAGTCCCAAGTCTGGATAAATGCAGAGGGTTGTGGCAGGAAGGGCATCCGACGTAAAACACATGCCAAATCAAACATGCGAATCGTGACAAAGGCTTCCATACCTTATCGGTCGGGGCCCGGGTCAACAACGACCGCCACCGGTGCTGTTGACCTACAGGGTACCGGTGGAAATTGGACTACTGTTGGTCGAAGACGAAGAAGAAGAGGAGGAAGGTGTGTTCGTAGGCAGAGAGAGAAGAGGAAAGCTAAGAATGTAGGACTGACAGTAGGGACTTTGAATGTTGGTACTATGACAGGGAAGGCTAGGGAGTTGATCGACATGATGCAGAGAAGGAAGGTGGACATACTGTGTGTCCAGGAGACCAGGTGGAAAGGTAGCAAGGCTAGAAGCTTAGGAGCAGGGTTCAAGTTGTTTTACCATGGGTCAGATAGGAAGAGAAATGGAGTAGGAGTTATATTGAAAGAGGATTTTGTGAGGAATGTTCTAGAGGTGAAAAGAGTATCAGACAGGTTGATGAGCCTGAAGCTGGAAGTTGAAGGGGTGATGTTCAATGTTGTGAGTGGTTATGCCCCACAGGTAGGATGTGAGTTAGATGAGAAGGAGAAATTCTGGAGTGAGTTAGATGAAGTGATGCAGAGCATCCCCAGAGGTGAGAGAGTTGTCATTGGTGCAGATTTCAATGGGCATGTAGGTGAAGGGAACAGAGGTGATGAGACTGTTATGGGCAGGTTTGGTGTTCAGGACAGGAACGCAGAAGGTCAGATGGTGGTTGACTTTGCAAAGAGAATGGAAATGGCTGTAGTAAACACTTTCTTTCAGAAGAGGCAGGAACATAGGGTGACGTACAAGAGCGGAGGGAGAAGCACTCAGGTAGACTACATCTTATGTAGACGTTGTAATCTGAAAGAGATCAGTGACTGTAAAGCATTGGTAGGGGAGAGTGTAGCCAGACAACACAGGATGGTGGTGTGCAAAATGATGCTGGTGGTGAGGAAGATAAGGAGGATTAAGGCAGAGCAGAGGACGAAGTGGTGGAAGTTGAAAAAGGAAGAATGTCGTTTAGTTTTCAGGGAGGAGCTGAGACAGACTCTGGGTGGTTTGGAGGTACTTCCAGATGACTGGACTACTACAGCTAATTTGATCAGGGAGACAGGTAGGAGGGTACTCGGTGTGTCATCTGGAAAGATGAAAGCGGACAAGGAGACTTGGTGGTGGAACGAGGCAGTTCAGGAGTGTATACAGAGAAAGAGGTTAGCTAAGAAGAAGTGGGACACTGAGAGGACTGAAGAGAGTAGACAGGAGTACAGGGAGATACAGCGTAAGGTGAAGATAGAGGTGGCAAAGGCCAAACAAAGAGCATATGAGGACTTGTATGCTAGGTTGGACACTAAAGAGGGAGAGGTGGATTTGTACAGGTTGGCCAGACAAAGAGATAGAGATGGAAAGGATGTGCAGCAGGTTAGGGTGATTAAAGATAAGGATGGAAATGTATTGACAGGTGCCAGTAGTGTGATGGGAAGATGGAAGGAGTACTTTGAAGAGTTGATGAACGAGGAAAATGAAAGGGAACGAAGAGTAGAAGAGGTGACTGTTGTGAAGCAGGAAGTAGCAAAGATTAGTAAGAGTGAAGTGAGGAGGACATTGAAGAGGATGAAGAGTGGAAAGGCAGTTGGTCCTGATGACATACCTGTGGAGGTATGGAAGTGTCTAGTAGAGTTTTTGACTAGTTTGTTTAACAAGATCTTGGAGAGTGAGAGGATGCCAGAGGACTGGAGGAAAAGTGTACTGGTACCAATTTTTAAGAACAAGGGAGATGCGCAGAGCTGTGGCAACTACAGAGGAATAAAGCTGATGAGTCACACAATGAAGTTGTGGGAAAGAGTAGTGGAAGCTCGGCTAAGGGCAGAGGTGAACATTTGTGAGCAGCAATATGGTTTCATGCCTAGAAAGAGTACAACAGATGCAGTATTTGCTTTGAGGACGCTGATGGAGAAGTACAGAGAGGGTCATAGGGAGTTGCATTGTGTCTTCGTAGATTTAGAAAAAGCGTATGACAGGGTGCCGAGAGAGGAGCTGTGGTATTGTATGAGGACGTCTGGAGTGGCAGAGAAGTATGTTAGAGTGGTGCAGGACATGTATGAGAGCTGTAAGACAGTGGTGAGGTGTGCTGTAGGTGTGACAGAGGAGTTCAAGGTGGAGGTGGGTCTGCATCAAGGATCGGCTTTGAGCCCCTTCTTGTTTGCTCTGGTGATGGACAGACTGACAGATGAGGTTAGACAAGAATCTCCCTGGACTATGATGTTTGCAGATGACATTGTTATTTGTAGTGAGAGCAGGGAGCAGGTGGAGGAAAATCTAGAGAAGTGGAGGTCTGCTCTGGAAAACAGAGGAATGAAGCTTAGCCGCAGCAAGACAGAATACATGTGTGTGAATGAGAGGGACCCAGGTGGAACGGTGAGGTTACAGGGAGCAGAGGTGAAGAAGGTGCAGGACTTTAAGTATTTAGGGTCAACGGTTCAGAGCAACGGTGAGTGTGGAAAAGAGGTGAAGAGGCGAGTGCAGGCAGGTTGGAACGGGTGGAGAAAAGTGTCAGGTGTGTTGTGTGATAAAAGAGTATCAGCGAGAATGAAAGGAAAGGTGTTCAAGACGGTGGTGAGACCAGCAATGTTGTTCGGCTTAGAGACTGTTGCACTGAAGAAAAGACAGGAGGCAGAGCTGGAGGTTGCAGAGCTTAAGATGTTGAGGTTCTCTTTGGGAGTGACGAGGATGGACAGGATCAGGAATGAGTACATCAGAGGGACAGCTCATGTTAGATGTTTTGGAGATAAAGTCAGAGAGGCCAGATTGAGGTGGTTTGGACATGTTCAGAGGAGAAACTGTGAATATATCGGTAGAAGGATGCTGAGGTTGGAGCTGCCAGGCAGGAGGTCTAGAGGAAGACCAAAGAGGAGATTTATGGATGTAGTGAGGGAGGACATGAAGTTAGTTGGTGTGAGAGAAGAGGATGCAGAGGACAGAGTTAGATGGAGGCACATGATTCGCTGTGGCGACCCCTGAAAGGGAGCAGCCGAAAGGAAAAGAAGACTGAAGAAAGTTAAGAACCAATTTCTAAACAGCCTTAGTTTGGACAAGCCGACCACATACTATTAATCGAAATAGAGAATTTCTCCCATGATAAATAGCTGCACTTGCAGCAGCAGCCCTAGGATGTCAATTACAAGAGCTTCAATCTCCTCTCCACACTGCACTGGCATAGCGTTGGACCGATCAGCCTCTACATATGAGCATGGTCCCCATTAAGCTGAGAAAGTACCTATTGTGCACTAGGAGGTTTGAAAACCTCTTAGAGTCGACCTTGCATGATGATGTGTCGCTTTGTGGTTAGATGCTACCCTCTGGAATTGACACCCTACGTGGCCAGTTTCTGTAGTGTAGTGGTTATCACATTCGCCTAACACGCGAAAGGTCCCTGGTTCGAAACCAGGCAGAAACACTGTTGCTGTCAGTGCACAGTCAGCCTGGTTGGAGTGTCTTGTAAAAGGGGTTGTCTCAGTTCTAACAATGCGAAAGGCAACACTTTTGGTTTTAGTACTACAAAGTTCCATAAAGATCTTGTCATCCCAAAGCCCCTTTGAAGTAATCTTCCGCGACTGTTTTATTCACTTTGCTGGGAAGCTACGCTCTGAAGAAGTTTGTCAAAGTGGCCGGTTTCTGTGGTGTAGCGGTTATCACGCTCGCCTCACACGCGAAAGGTCCCTGGTTCGAAACCAGGCAGAAACACTCTTGTTGTTATTTTAAGATGACATGCACACTCAAGCTGTGTCAGTGGGTTGACTAAGTTCTTACGAATGCTTGCTCAGTAAAACAACCTGAAATCACAGAATGGCACAAATAGACAAAAGAGACAAAAAAACAAAAGATTACGCCAGGGTAGTCGCTGAATAAAGGCTGTGTGTCTTTGACAGAGCGGACGATTAAGTCAAGTCAAGTCAAGTGGCTTTTATTGTCATTTCTACTATACACAGTGGTACACAGTACACAGTAGAAACGAGATAACGTTCCTCCAGAACCAAGGTGCTACAAAACAACACAAGCTATGTAAAGTGCATCGAGTTCAACCTAGTGCAAACAGTGCAGATGAAAAACAGTACAGACAGACAGTGTAGACGGACAACACAAAATAACACAGGACAGGACAAAAAACCTAAGATAGTGCCGACCAGTAAACCTATTGTATACTATTTTACAGTACAGTACAGTCAAGTGTGCCAAAGGTACAAAAAAAGCAGCATGTAAACAGTATAGTGCATTTGAATGTCCGGCATGTATACAGTTCAATTGCAGTGGAATGATTACTGGCTAAAGTTGCAATAGTCGTCGTTCAATTTCAGTTTTGACTATCTGTTGAGGAGTCCCTTTCCTGCATTGCATTCCCTATTCTTGGTGCACGCGATATGGCAAACAGCATGTCGAAAAAGGGTTATGCGAGACTACTGAAGAAAGTTAAGAACCAATTTCTAAACAGCCTTTGTTTGGACAAGCCGACCACGACCACGATAAATAGCTGCACTTGCAGCAGCAGCCCTAGGATGTCAATTACAAGAGTCTCAATCTCCTCTCCACACTGCACTGGCATAGCGTTGGACCGATCAGCCTCTACATATGAGCATGGTCCCCATTAAGCTGAGAAAGTACCTATTGTGCACTAGGAGGTTTGAAAGCCCCTTAGAGTCGACCTTGCATGATGATGTGTCGCTTTGTGGTTAGATGCTACCCTCTGAAAGTGCCACTCTACGTGGCCAGTTTCTGTAGTGTAGTGGTTATCACATTCGCCTAACACGCGAAAGGTCCCTGGTTCGAAACCAGGCAGAAACACTGTTGCTGTCCATTATTATCTGCACAGTCAGCCTGGTTGGAGTGTCTTGTAAAAGGGGTTGTCTCAGTTCTAACAATGAGAAAGGCAACACTTTTGGTTTTAGTACTACAAAGTTCCATAAAGATCTTGTCATCCCAAAGCCCCTTAGGAGTAATCTTCCGCGACTGTTTTATTCACTTTGCTGGGAAGCTACGCTCTTAAGAAGTTTGTCAAGGTGGCCGGTTTTTGTGGTGTAGCGGTTATCACGTTCGCCTCACACGCGAAAGGTCCCTGGTTCGAAACCAGGCAGAAACACTCTTGTTGTTATTTTAAGATGACATGCACACTCAAGCTGTGTCAGTGGGTTGACTAAGTTCTTACGAATGCTTGCTCAGTAAAACAACCTGAAATCACAGAATGGCACAAATAGACAAAAGAGACAAAAAAACAAAAGATTACGCCAGGGTAGTCGCTGAATAAAGGCTGTGTGTCTTTGACAGAGCGGACGATAAAGTCAAGTCAAGTCAAGTGGCTTTTATTGTCATTTCTATTATACACAGTGGTACACAGTACACAGTAGAAACGAGATAACGTTCCTCCAGAACCAAGGTGCTACAAAACAACACAAGCTATGTAAAGTGCATCGAGTTCAACCTAGTGCAAACAGTGCAGATGAAAAACAGTAATGACAGACAGTGTAGATGGACAACACAAAATAACACAGGACAGGACACAAAACCTAAGACAGTGCCGACCAGTAAACCTATTGTATACTATTTTACAGTACAGTACAGTCAAGTGTGCCAAAGGTGCAAAAAAAGCAGCATGTAAACAGTATACTGCATTTGAATGTCCGGCATGTATAAAGTGCAATTGCAGTGGAATGATTACTGGCTAAAGTTGCAATAGTCGTCGTTCAATTTCAGTGTTGACTATCTGTTGAGGAGTCCCTTTCCTGCATTGCATGCCCTATTCTTGGTGCACGCGATATGGCAAACAGCATGTCGAAAAAGGGTTATGCGAGACTACTGAAGAAAGTTAAGAACCAATTTCTAAACAGCCTTAGTTTGGACAAGCCGACCACATACTATTAATCGAAATTGAGACTTTTTCCCATGATAAATAGCTGCGCTTGCAGAAGAAGCCCTAGGATGTCAATTACAAGAGCTTCAATCTCCTCTCCACACTGCACTGGCATAGCGTTGGACCGATCAGCCTCTACATATGAGCATGGTCCCCATTAAGCTGAGAAAGTACCTATTGTGCACTAGGAGGTTTGAAAGCCCCTTAGAGTCGACCTTGCATGATGATGTGTCGCTTTGTGGTTAGATGCTACCCTCTGAAAGTGACGCCCTGCGTGGACAGTTTCTGTAGTGTAGTGGTTATCACATTCGCCTAACACGCGAAAGGTCCCTGGTTCGAAACCAGGCAGAAACACTGTTGCTGTCAGTGCACAGTCAGCCTGGTTGGAGTGTCTTGTAAAAGGGGTTGTCTCAGTTCTAACAATGAGAAAGGCAACACTTCTGGTTTTAGTACTACAAAGTTCCATAAAGATATTCTCATCCCAAAGCCCCTTAGGAGTAATCTTCCGCGACTGTTTTATTCACTTTGCTGGGAAGCTACGCTCTGAAGAAGTTTGTCAAAGTGGCCGGTTTCTGTGGTGTAGCGGTTATCACGTTTGCCTCACACGCGAAAGGTCCCTGGTTCGAAACCAGGCAGAAACACTCTTGTTGTTATTTTAAGATGACATGCACACTCAAGCTGTGTCAGTGGGTTGACTAAGTTCTTACGAATGCTTGCTCAGTAAAACAACCTGAAATCACAGAATGGCACAAATAGACAAAAGAGACAAAAAAACAAAAGATTACGCCAGGGTAGTCGCTGAATAAAGGCTGTGTGTCTTTGACAGAGCGGACGATTAAGTCAAGTCAAGTCAAGTGGCTTTTATTGTCATTTCTACTATACACAGTGGTACACAGTACACAGTAGAAACGAGATAACGTTCCTCCAGAACCAAGGTGCTACAAAACAACACAAACTATGTAAAGTGCATCGAGTTCAACCTAGTGTAAACAGTGCAGATGAAAAACAGTATAGACAGACAGTGTAGACGGACAACACAAAATAACACAGGACAGGACAAAAAACCTAAGATAGTGCCGACCAGTAAACCTATTGTATACTATTTTACAGTACAGTACAGTCAAGTGTGCCAAAGGTACAAAAAAAGCAGCATGTAAACAGTATAGTGCATTTGAATGTCCGGCATGTATACAGTTCAATTGCAGTGGAATGATTACTGGCTAAAGTTGCAATAGTCGTCGTTCAATTTCAGTTTTGACTATCTGTTGAGGAGTCCCTTTCCTGCATTGCATTCCCTATTCTTGGTGCACGCGATATGGCAAACAGCATGTCGAAAAAGGGTTATGCGAGACTACTGAAGAAAGTTAAGAACCAATTTCTAAACAGCCTTTGTTTGGACAAGCCGACCACGACCACGATAAATAGCTGCACTTGCAGCAGCAGCCCTAGGATGTCAATTACAAGAGTCTCAATCTCCTCTCCACACTGCACTGGCATAGCGTTGGACCGATCAGCCTCTACATATGAGCATGGTCCCCATTAAGCTGAGAAAGTACCTATTGTGCACTAGGAGGTTTGAAAGCCCCTTAGAGTCGACCTTGCATGATGATGTGTCGCTTTGTGGTTAGATGCTACCCTCTGAAAGTGCCACCCTACGTGGCCAGTTTCTGTAGTGTAGTGGTTATCACATTCGCCTAACACGCGAAAGGTCCCTGGTTCGAAACCAGGCAGAAACACTGTTGCTGTCCATTATTATCTGCAAAGTCAGCCTGGTTGGAGTGTCTTGTAAAAGGGGTTGTCTCAGTTCTAACAATGAGAAAGGCAACACTTTTGGTTTTAGTACTACAAAGTTCCATAAAGATCTTGTCATCCCAAAGCCCCTTAGGAGTAATCTTCCGCGACTGTTTTATTCACTTTGCTGGGAAGCTACGCTCTGAAGAAGTTTGTCAAAGTGGCCGGTTTCTGTGGTGTAGCGGTTATCACGTTCGCCACACACGCGAAAGGTCCCTGGTTTGAAACCAGGCAGAAACACTATTGTTGTTATTTTAAGATGACATGCACACTCAAGCTGTGTCAGTGGGTTGACTAAGTTCTTACGAATGCTTGCTCAGTAAAACAACCTGAAATCACAGAATGGCACAAATAGACAAAAGAGACAAAAAAACAAAAGATTACGCCAGGGTAGTCGCTGAATAAAGGCTGTGTGTCTTTGACAGAGCGGACGATTAAGTCAAGTCAATTCAAGTGGCTTTTATTGTCATTTCTATTATACACAGTGGTACACAGTACACAGTAGAAACGAGATAACGTTCCTCCAGAACCAAGGTGCTACAAAACAACACAAGCTATGTAAAGTGCATCGAGTTCAACCTAGTGCAAACAGTGCAGATGAAAAACAGTAATGACAGACAGTGTAGATGGACAACACAAAATAACACAGGACAGGACACAAAACCTAAGACAGTGCCGACCAGTAAACCTATTGTATACTATTTTACAGTACAGTACAGTCAAGTGTGCCAAAGGTGCAAAAAAAGCAGCATGTAAACAGTATACTGCATTTGAATGTCCGGCATGTATAAAGTGCAATTGCAGTGGAATGATTACTGGCTAAAGTTGCAATAGTGGTCGTTCAATTTCAGTGTTGACTATCTGTTGAGGAGTCCCTTTCCTGCATTGCATGCCCTATTCTTGGTGCACGCGATATGGCAAACAGCATGTCGAAAAAGGGTTATGCGAGACTACTGAAGAAAGTTAAGAACCAATTTCTAAACAGCCTTAGTTTGGACAAGCCGACCACATACTATTAATCGAAATTGAGACTTTCTCCCATGATAAATAGCTGCGCTTGCAGAAGCAGCCCTAGGATGTCAATTACAAGAGCTTCAATCTCCTCTCCACACTGCACTGGCATAGTGTTGGACCGATCAGCCTCTACATATGAGCATATGGTCCCCATTAAGCTGAGAAAGTACCTATTGTGCACTAGGAGGTTTGAAAGCCCCTTAGAGTCGACCTTGCATGATGATGTGTCGCTTTGTGGTTAGATACTACCCTCTGGAATTGACACCCTACGTGGCCGGTTTCTGTGGTGTAGCGGTTATCACGTTCGCCTCACACGCGAAAGGTCCCTGGTTCGAAACCAGGCAGAAACACGGTTGCTGTCTATTATTATCTGCACAGTCAGCCTGGTTGGAGTGTCTTGTAAAAGGGGTTGTCTCAGTTCTAACAATGAGAAAGGCAACACTTTTGGTTTTAGTACTACAAAGTTCCATAAAGATCTTCTCATCCCAAAGCCCCTTAGAAGTAATCTTTCATGACTGTTTTATTTACTTTGCTGGGAAGCTACGCTCTGAAGAAGTTTGTCAAAGTGGCCGGTTTCTGTGGTGTAGCGGTTATCACGTCGCCTCACACGCGAAAGGTCCCAGGTTCGAAACCAGGCAGAAACACTCTTGTTGTTATTTTAAGATGACATGCACACTCAAGCTGTGTCAGTGGGTTGACTAAGTTCTTACGAATGCTTGCTCAGTAAAACAACCTGAAATCACAGAATGGCACAAATAGACAAAAGAGACAAAAAAACAAAAGATTACGCCAGGGTAGTCGCTGAATAAAGGCTGTGTGTCTTTGACAGAGCGGACGATTAAGTCAAGTCAAGTCAAGTGGCTTTTATTGTCATTTCTACTATACACAGTGGTACACAGTACACAGTAGAAACGAGATAACGTTCCTCCAGAACCAAGGTGCTACAAAACAACACAAGCTATGTAAAGTGCATCGAGTTCAACCTTGTGCAAACAGTGCAGATGAAAAACAGTAATGACAGACAGTGTAGATGGACAACACAAAATAACACAGGACAGGACACAAAACCTAAGACAGTGCCGACCAGTAAACCTATTGCAATAGTCGTCGTTTTGCGAGACTACTGAAGAAAGTTAAGAACCAATTTCTAAACAGCCTTAGTTTGGACAAGCCGACCACATACTATTAATCGAAATAGAGAATTTCTCCCATGACAATTAGCTGCACTTGCAGCAGCAGCCCTAGGATGTCAATTACAAGAGCTTCAATCTCCTCTCCACACTGCACTGGCATAGCGTTGGACCGATCAGCCTCTACATATGAGCATGGTCCCCATTAAGCTGAGAAAGTACCTATTGTGCACTAGGAGGTTTGAAAGCCCCTTAGACTCGACCTTGCATGATGATGTGTCGCTTTGTGATGAGATGCTACCCTCTGGAATTGACACCCTACGTGGCCAGTTTCTGTAGTGTAGTGGTTATCACACTCGCCTAACACGCGAGAGGTCCCTGGTTCGAAACCAGGCAGAAACACGGTTGCTGTCGATTATTATCTGCACAGTCAGCCTAGTTGGAGTGTCTTGTAAAAGGGGTTGTCTCAGTTCTAACAATGAGAAAGGCAACACTTTTGGTTTTAGTACTACAAAGTTCCATAAAGATCTTCTCATCCCAAAGCCCCTTAGGAGTAATCTTCCGCGACTGTTTTATTCACTTTGCTGGGAAGCTACGCTCTGAAGAAGTTTGTCAAAGTGGCCGGTTTCTGTGGTGTAGCGGTTATCACGTTCGCCTCACACGCGAAAGGTCCCTGGTTCGAAACCAGGCAGAAACACTCTTGTTGTTATTTTAAGATGACATGCACACTCAAGCTGTGTCAGTGGGTTGACTAAGTTCTTACGAATGCTTGCTCAGTAAAACAACCTGAAATCACAGAATGGCACAAATAGACAAAAGAGACAAAAAAACAAAAGATTACGCCAGGGTAGTCGCTGAATAAAGGCTGTGTGTCTTTGACAGAGCGGACGATTAAGTCAAGTCAAGTCAAGTCAAGTGGCTTTTATTGTCATTTCTACTATACACAGTGGTACACAGTACACAGTAGAACCGAGATAACGTTCCTCCAGAACCAAGGTGCTACAAAACAACACAAACTATGTAAAGTGCATCGAGTTCAACCTAGTGTAAACAGTGCAGATGAAAAACAGTACAGACAGACAGTGTAGACGGACAACACAAAATAACACAGGACAGGACAAAAAACCTAAGATAGTGCCGACCAGTAAACCTATTGTATACTATTTTACAGTACAGTACAGTCAAGTGTGCCAAAGGTACAAAAAAAGCAGCATGTAAACAGTATAGTGCATTTGAATGTCCGGCATGTATACAGTGCAATTGCAGTCGAATGATTACTGGCTAAAGTTGCAATAGTCGTCGTTCAATTTCAGTTTTGACTATCTGTTGAGGAGTCCCTTTCCTGCATTGCATTCTCTATTCTTGGTGCACGCGATATGGCAAACAGCATGTCGAAAAAGGGTTATGCGAGACTACTGAAGAAAGTTAAGAAATGTAACCGCAAGGGGGCACAAGCCAGTGTCTTCTTGTGCCAGTCCCAAGTCTGGATAAATGCAGAGGGTTGTGGCAGGAAGGGCATCCGACGTAAAACACATGCCAAATCAAACATGCGAATCGTGACAAAGGCTTCCATACCTTATCGGTCGGGGCCCGGGTCAACAACGACCGCCACCGGTGCTGTTGACCTACAGGGTACCGGTGGAAATTGGACTACTGTTGGTCGAAGACGAAGAAGAAGAGGAGGAAGGTGTGTTCGTAGGCAGAGAGAGAAGAGGAAAGCTAAGAATGTAGGACTGACAGTAGGGACTTTGAATGTTGGTACTATGACAGGGAAGGCTAGGGAGTTGATCGACATGATGCAGAGAAGGAAGGTGGACATACTGTGTGTCCAGGAGACCAGGTGGAAAGGTAGCAAGGCTAGAAGCTTAGGAGCAGGGTTCAAGTTGTTTTACCATGGGTCAGATAGGAAGAGAAATGGAGTAGGAGTTATATTGAAAGAGGATTTTGTGAGGAATGTTCTAGAGGTGAAAAGAGTATCAGACAGGTTGATGAGCCTGAAGCTGGAAGTTGAAGGGGTGATGTTCAATGTTGTGAGTGGTTATGCCCCACAGGTAGGATGTGAGTTAGATGAGAAGGAGAAATTCTGGAGTGAGTTAGATGAAGTGATGCAGAGCATCCCCAGAGGTGAGAGAGTTGTCATTGGTGCAGATTTCAATGGGCATGTAGGTGAAGGGAACAGAGGTGATGAGACTGTTATGGGCAGGTTTGGTGTTCAGGACAGGAACGCAGAAGGTCAGATGGTGGTTGACTTTGCAAAGAGAATGGAAATGGCTGTAGTAAACACTTTCTTTCAGAAGAGGCAGGAACATAGGGTGACGTACAAGAGCGGAGGGAGAAGCACTCAGGTAGACTACATCTTATGTAGACGTTGTAATCTGAAAGAGATCAGTGACTGTAAAGCATTGGTAGGGGAGAGTGTAGCCAGACAACACAGGATGGTGGTGTGCAAAATGATGCTGGTGGTGAGGAAGATAAGGAGGATTAAGGCAGAGCAGAGGACGAAGTGGTGGAAGTTGAAAAAGGAAGAATGTCGTTTAGTTTTCAGGGAGGAGCTGAGACAGACTCTGGGTGGTTTGGAGGTGCTTCCAGATGACTGGACTACTACAGCTAATTTGATCAGGGAGACAGGTAGGAGGGTACTCGGTGTGTCATCTGGAAAGATGAAAGCGGACAAGGAGACTTGGTGGTGGAACGAGGCAGTTCAGGAGTGTATACAGAGAAAGAGGTTAGCTAAGAAGAAGTGGGACACTGAGAGGACTGAAGAGAGTAGACAGGAGTACAGGGAGATACAGCGTAAGGTGAAGATAGAGGTGGCAAAGGCCAAACAAAGAGCATATGAGGACTTGTATGCTAGGTTGGACACTAAAGAGGGAGAGGTGGATTTGTACAGGTTGGCCAGACAAAGAGATAGAGATGGAAAGGATGTGCAGCAGGTTAGGGTGATTAAAGATAAGGATGGAAATGTATTGACAGGTGCCAGTAGTGTGATGGGAAGATGGAAGGAGTACTTTGAAGAGTTGATGAACGAGGAAAATGAAAGGGAACGAAGAGTAGAAGAGGTGACTGTTGTGAAGCAGGAAGTAGCAAAGATTAGTAAGAGTGAAGTGAGGAGGACATTGAAGAGGATGAAGAGTGGAAAGGCAGTTGGTCCTGATGACATACCTGTGGAGGTATGGAAGTGTCTAGGAGAGGTGGCAGTAGAGTTTTTGACTAGTTTGTTTAACAAGATCTTGGAGAGTGAGAGGATGCCAGAGGACTGGAGGAAAAGTGTACTGGTACCAATTTTTAAGAACAAGGGAGATGCGCAGAGCTGTGGCAACTACAGAGGAATAAAGCTGATGAGTCACACAATGAAGTTGTGGGAAAGAGTAGTGGAAGCTCGGCTAAGGGCAGAGGTGAACATTTGTGAGCAGCAATATGGTTTCATGCCTAGAAAGAGTACAACAGATGCAGTATTTGCTTTGAGGACGCTGATGGAGAAGTACAGAGAGGGTCATAGGGAGTTGCATTGTGTCTTCGTAGATTTAGAAAAAGCGTATGACAGGGTGCCGAGAGAGGAGCTGTGGTATTGTATGAGGACGTCTGGAGTGGCAGAGAAGTATGTTAGAGTGGTGCAGGACATGTATGAGAGCTGTAAGACAGTGGTGAGGTGTGCTGTAGGTGTGACAGAGGAGTTCAAGGTGGAGGTGGGTCTGCATCAAGGATCGGCTTTGAGCCCCTTCTTGTTTGCTCTGGTGATGGACAGACTGACAGATGAGGTTAGACAAGAATCTCCCTGGACTATGATGTTTGCAGATGACATTGTTATTTGTAGTGAGAGCAGGGAGCAGGTGGAGGAAAATCTAGAGAAGTGGAGGTCTGCTCTGGAAAACAGAGGAATGAAGCTTAGCCGCAGCAAGACAGAATACATGTGTGTGAATGAGAGGGACCCAGGTGGAACGGTGAGGTTACAGGGAGCAGAGGTGAAGAAGGCGCAGGACTTTAAGTATTTAGGGTCAACGGTTCAGAGCAACGGTGAGTGTGGAAAAGAGGTGAAGAGGCGAGTGCAGGCAGGTTGGAACGGGTGGAGAAAAGTGTCAGGTGTGTTGTGTGATAAAAGAGTATCAGCGAGAATGAAAGGAAAGGTGTTCAAGACGGTGGTGAGACCAGCAATGTTGTTCGGCTTAGAGACTGTTGCACTGAAGAAAAGACAGGAGGCAGAGCTGGAGGTTGCAGAGCTTAAGATGTTGAGGTTCTCTTTGGGAGTGACGAGGATGGACAGGATCAGGAATGAGTACATCAGAGGGACAGCTCATGTTAGATGTTTTGGAGATAAAGTCAGAGAGGCCAGATTGAGGTGGTTTGGACATGTTCAGAGGAGAAACTGTGAATATATCGGTAGAAGGATGCTGAGGTTGGAGCTGCCAGGCAGGAGGTCGAGAGGAAGACCAAAGAGGAGATTTATGGATGTAGTGAGGGAGGACATGAAGTTAGTTGGTGTGAGAGAAGAGGATGCAGAGGACAGAGTTAGATGGAGGCACATGATTCGCTGTGGCGACCCCTGAAAGGGAGCAGCCGAAAGGAAAAGAAGACTGAAGAAAGTTAAGAACCAATTTCTAAACAGCCTTAGTTTGGACAAGCCGACCACATACTATTAATCGAAATAGAGAATTTCTCCCATGATAAATAGCTGCACTTGCAGCAGCAGCCCTAGGATGTCAATTACAAGAGCTTCAATCTCCTCTCCACACTGCACTGGCATAGCGTTGGACCGATCAGCCTCTACATATGAGCATGGTCCCCATTAAGCTGAGAAAGTACCTATTGTGCACTAGGAGGTTTGAAAACCTCTTAGAGTCGACCTTGCATGATGATGTGTCGCTTTGTGGTTAGATGCTACCCTCTGGAATTGACACCCTACGTGGCCAGTTTCTGTAGTGTAGTGGTTATCACATTCGCCTAACACGCGAAAGGTCCCTGGTTCGAAACCAGGCAGAAACACTGTTGCTGTCAGTGCACAGTCAGCCTGGTTGGAGTGTCTTGTAAAAGGGGTTGTCTCAGTTCTAACAATGCGAAAGGCAACACTTTTGGTTTTAGTACTACAAAGTTCCATAAAGATCTTGTCATCCCAAAGCCCCTTTGAAGTAATCTTCCGCGACTGTTTTATTCACTTTGCTGGGAAGCTACGCTCTGAAGAAGTTTGTCAAAGTGGCCGGTTTCTGTGGTGTAGCGGTTATCACGCTCGCCTCACACGCGAAAGGTCCCTGGTTCGAAACCAGGCAGAAACACTCTTGTTGTTATTTTAAGATGACATGCACACTCAAGCTGTGTCAGTGGGTTGACTAAGTTCTTACGAATGCTTGCTCAGTAAAACAACCTGAAATCACAGAATGGCACAAATAGACAAAAGAGACAAAAAAACAAAAGATTACGCCAGGGTAGTCGCTGAATAAAGGCTGTGTGTCTTTGACAGAGCGGACGATTAAGTCAAGTCAAGTCAAGTCAAGTCAAGTGGCTTTTATTGTCATTTCTACTATACACAGTGGTACACAGTACACAGTAGAAACGAGATAATGTTCCTCCAGAACCAAGGTGCTACAAAACAACACAAACTATGTAAAGTGCATCGAGTTCAACCTAGTGTAAACAGTGCAGATGAAAAACAGTACAGACAGACAGTGTAGACGGACAACACAAAATAACACAGGACAGGACAAAAAACCTAAGATAGTGCCGACCAGTAAACCTATTGTATACTATTTTACAGTACAGTACAGTCAAGTGTGCCAAAGGTACAACAAAAGCAGCATGTAAACAGTATAGTGCATTTGAATGTCCGGCATGTATACAGTGCAATTGCAGTGGAATGATTACTGGCTAAAGTTGCAATAGTCGTCGTTCAATTTCAGTTTTGACTATCTGTTGAGGAGTCCCTTTCCTGCATTGCATTCCCTATTCTTGGTGCACGCGATATGGCAAACAGCATGTCGAAAAAGGGTTATGCGAGACTACTGAAGAAAGTTAAGAACCAATTTCTAAACAGCCTTAGTTTGGACAAGCCGACCACATACTATTAATCGAAATAGAGAATTTCTCCCATGACAATTAGCTGCACTTGCAGCAGCAGCCCTAGGATGTCAATTACAAGAGCTTCAATCTCCTCTCCACACTGCACTGGCATAGCGTTGGACCGATCAGCCTCTACATATGAGCATGGTCCCCATTAAGCTGAGAAAGTACCTATTGTGCACTAGGAGGTTTGAAAGCCCCTTAGACTCGACCTTGCATGATGATGTGTCGCTTTGTGATGAGATGCTACCCTCTGGAATTGACACCCTACGTGGCCAGTTTCTGTAGTGTAGTGGTTATCACACTCGCCTAACACGCGAGAGGTCCCTGGTTCGAAACCAGGCAGAAACACGGTTGCTGTCGATTATTATCTGCACAGTCAGCCTAGTTGGAGTGTCTTGTAAAAGGGGTTGTCTCAGTTCTAACAATGAGAAAGGCAACACTTTTGGTTTTAGTACTACAAAGTTCCATAAAGATCTTCTCATCCCAAAGCCCCTTAGGAGTAATCTTCCGCGACTGTTTTATTCACTTTGCTGGGAAGCTACGCTCTGAAGAAGTTTGTCAAAGTGGCCGGTTTCTGTGGTGTAGCGGTTATCACGTTCGCCTCACACGCGAAAGGTCCCTGGTTCGAAACCAGGCAGAAACACTCTTGTTGTTATTTTAAGATGACATGCACACTCAAGCTGTGTCAGTGGGTTGACTAAGTTCTTACGAATGCTTGCTCAGTAAAACAACCTGAAATCACAGAATGGCACAAATAGACAAAAGAGACAAAAAAACAAAAGATTACGCCAGGGTAGTCGCTGAATAAAGGCTGTGTGTCTTTGACAGAGCGGACGATTAAGTCAAGTCAAGTCAAGTCAAGTGGCTTTTATTGTCATTTCTACTATACACAGTGGTACACAGTACACAGTAGAACCGAGATAACGTTCCTCCAGAACCAAGGTGCTACAAAACAACACAAACTATGTAAAGTGCATCGAGTTCAACCTAGTGTAAACAGTGCAGATGAAAAACAGTACAGACAGACAGTGTAGACGGACAACACAAAATAACACAGGACAGGACAAAAAACCTAAGATAGTGCCGACCAGTAAACCTATTGTATACTATTTTACAGTACAGTACAGTCAAGTGTGCCAAAGGTACAAAAAAAGCAGCATGTAAACAGTATAGTGCATTTGAATGTCCGGCATGTATACAGTGCAATTGCAGTCGAATGATTACTGGCTAAAGTTGCAATAGTCGTCGTTCAATTTCAGTTTTGACTATCTGTTGAGGAGTCCCTTTCCTGCATTGCATTCTCTATTCTTGGTGCACGCGATATGGCAAACAGCATGTCGAAAAAGGGTTATGCGAGACTACTGAAGAAAGTTAAGAAATGTAACCGCAAGGGGGCACAAGCCAGTGTCTTCTTGTGCCAGTCCCAAGTCTGGATAAATGCAGAGGGTTGTGGCAGGAAGGGCATCCGACGTAAAACACATGCCAAATCAAACATGCGAATCGTGACAAAGGCTTCCATACCTTATCGGTCGGGGCCCGGGTCAACAACGACCGCCACCGGTGCTGTTGACCTACAGGGTACCGGTGGAAATTGGACTACTGTTGGTCGAAGACGAAGAAGAAGAGGAGGAAGGTGTGTTCGTAGGCAGAGAGAGAAGAGGAAAGCTAAGAATGTAGGACTGACAGTAGGGACTTTGAATGTTGGTACTATGACAGGGAAGGCTAGGGAGTTGATCGACATGATGCAGAGAAGGAAGGTGGACATACTGTGTGTCCAGGAGACCAGGTGGAAAGGTAGCAAGGCTAGAAGCTTAGGAGCAGGGTTCAAGTTGTTTTACCATGGGTCAGATAGGAAGAGAAATGGAGTAGGAGTTATATTGAAAGAGGATTTTGTGAGGAATGTTCTAGAGGTGAAAAGAGTATCAGACAGGTTGATGAGCCTGAAGCTGGAAGTTGAAGGGGTGATGTTCAATGTTGTGAGTGGTTATGCCCCACAGGTAGGATGTGAGTTAGATGAGAAGGAGAAATTCTGGAGTGAGTTAGATGAAGTGATGCAGAGCATCCCCAGAGGTGAGAGAGTTGTCATTGGTGCAGATTTCAATGGGCATGTAGGTGAAGGGAACAGAGGTGATGAGACTGTTATGGGCAGGTTTGGTGTTCAGGACAGGAACGCAGAAGGTCAGATGGTGGTTGACTTTGCAAAGAGAATGGAAATGGCTGTAGTAAACACTTTCTTTCAGAAGAGGCAGGAACATAGGGTGACGTACAAGAGCGGAGGGAGAAGCACTCAGGTAGACTACATCTTATGTAGACGTTGTAATCTGAAAGAGATCAGTGACTGTAAAGCATTGGTAGGGGAGAGTGTAGCCAGACAACACAGGATGGTGGTGTGCAAAATGATGCTGGTGGTGAGGAAGATAAGGAGGATTAAGGCAGAGCAGAGGACGAAGTGGTGGAAGTTGAAAAAGGAAGAATGTCGTTTAGTTTTCAGGGAGGAGCTGAGACAGACTCTGGGTGGTTTGGAGGTGCTTCCAGATGACTGGACTACTACAGCTAATTTGATCAGGGAGACAGGTAGGAGGGTACTCGGTGTGTCATCTGGAAAGATGAAAGCGGACAAGGAGACTTGGTGGTGGAACGAGGCAGTTCAGGAGTGTATACAGAGAAAGAGGTTAGCTAAGAAGAAGTGGGACACTGAGAGGACTGAAGAGAGTAGACAGGAGTACAGGGAGATACAGCGTAAGGTGAAGATAGAGGTGGCAAAGGCCAAACAAAGAGCATATGAGGACTTGTATGCTAGGTTGGACACTAAAGAGGGAGAGGTGGATTTGTACAGGTTGGCCAGACAAAGAGATAGAGATGGAAAGGATGTGCAGCAGGTTAGGGTGATTAAAGATAAGGATGGAAATGTATTGACAGGTGCCAGTAGTGTGATGGGAAGATGGAAGGAGTACTTTGAAGAGTTGATGAACGAGGAAAATGAAAGGGAACGAAGAGTAGAAGAGGTGACTGTTGTGAAGCAGGAAGTAGCAAAGATTAGTAAGAGTGAAGTGAGGAGGACATTGAAGAGGATGAAGAGTGGAAAGGCAGTTGGTCCTGATGACATACCTGTGGAGGTATGGAAGTGTCTAGGAGAGGTGGCAGTAGAGTTTTTGACTAGTTTGTTTAACAAGATCTTGGAGAGTGAGAGGATGCCAGAGGACTGGAGGAAAAGTGTACTGGTACCAATTTTTAAGAACAAGGGAGATGCGCAGAGCTGTGGCAACTACAGAGGAATAAAGCTGATGAGTCACACAATGAAGTTGTGGGAAAGAGTAGTGGAAGCTCGGCTAAGGGCAGAGGTGAACATTTGTGAGCAGCAATATGGTTTCATGCCTAGAAAGAGTACAACAGATGCAGTATTTGCTTTGAGGACGCTGATGGAGAAGTACAGAGAGGGTCATAGGGAGTTGCATTGTGTCTTCGTAGATTTAGAAAAAGCGTATGACAGGGTGCCGAGAGAGGAGCTGTGGTATTGTATGAGGACGTCTGGAGTGGCAGAGAAGTATGTTAGAGTGGTGCAGGACATGTATGAGAGCTGTAAGACAGTGGTGAGGTGTGCTGTAGGTGTGACAGAGGAGTTCAAGGTGGAGGTGGGTCTGCATCAAGGATCGGCTTTGAGCCCCTTCTTGTTTGCTCTGGTGATGGACAGACTGACAGATGAGGTTAGACAAGAATCTCCCTGGACTATGATGTTTGCAGATGACATTGTTATTTGTAGTGAGAGCAGGGAGCAGGTGGAGGAAAATCTAGAGAAGTGGAGGTCTGCTCTGGAAAACAGAGGAATGAAGCTTAGCCGCAGCAAGACAGAATACATGTGTGTGAATGAGAGGGACCCAGGTGGAACGGTGAGGTTACAGGGAGCAGAGGTGAAGAAGGCGCAGGACTTTAAGTATTTAGGGTCAACGGTTCAGAGCAACGGTGAGTGTGGAAAAGAGGTGAAGAGGCGAGTGCAGGCAGGTTGGAACGGGTGGAGAAAAGTGTCAGGTGTGTTGTGTGATAAAAGAGTATCAGCGAGAATGAAAGGAAAGGTGTTCAAGACGGTGGTGAGACCAGCAATGTTGTTCGGCTTAGAGACTGTTGCACTGAAGAAAAGACAGGAGGCAGAGCTGGAGGTTGCAGAGCTTAAGATGTTGAGGTTCTCTTTGGGAGTGACGAGGATGGACAGGATCAGGAATGAGTACATCAGAGGGACAGCTCATGTTAGATGTTTTGGAGATAAAGTCAGAGAGGCCAGATTGAGGTGGTTTGGACATGTTCAGAGGAGAAACTGTGAATATATCGGTAGAAGGATGCTGAGGTTGGAGCTGCCAGGCAGGAGGTCGAGAGGAAGACCAAAGAGGAGATTTATGGATGTAGTGAGGGAGGACATGAAGTTAGTTGGTGTGAGAGAAGAGGATGCAGAGGACAGAGTTAGATGGAGGCACATGATTCGCTGTGGCGACCCCTGAAAGGGAGCAGCCGAAAGGAAAAGAAGACTGAAGAAAGTTAAGAACCAATTTCTAAACAGCCTTAGTTTGGACAAGCCGACCACATACTATTAATCGAAATAGAGAATTTCTCCCATGATAAATAGCTGCACTTGCAGCAGCAGCCCTAGGATGTCAATTACAAGAGCTTCAATCTCCTCTCCACACTGCACTGGCATAGCGTTGGACCGATCAGCCTCTACATATGAGCATGGTCCCCATTAAGCTGAGAAAGTACCTATTGTGCACTAGGAGGTTTGAAAACCTCTTAGAGTCGACCTTGCATGATGATGTGTCGCTTTGTGGTTAGATGCTACCCTCTGGAATTGACACCCTACGTGGCCAGTTTCTGTAGTGTAGTGGTTATCACATTCGCCTAACACGCGAAAGGTCCCTGGTTCGAAACCAGGCAGAAACACTGTTGCTGTCAGTGCACAGTCAGCCTGGTTGGAGTGTCTTGTAAAAGGGGTTGTCTCAGTTCTAACAATGCGAAAGGCAACACTTTTGGTTTTAGTACTACAAAGTTCCATAAAGATCTTGTCATCCCAAAGCCCCTTTGAAGTAATCTTCCGCGACTGTTTTATTCACTTTGCTGGGAAGCTACGCTCTGAAGAAGTTTGTCAAAGTGGCCGGTTTCTGTGGTGTAGCGGTTATCACGCTCGCCTCACACGCGAAAGGTCCCTGGTTCGAAACCAGGCAGAAACACTCTTGTTGTTATTTTAAGATGACATGCACACTCAAGCTGTGTCAGTGGGTTGACTAAGTTCTTACGAATGCTTGCTCAGTAAAACAACCTGAAATCACAGAATGGCACAAATAGACAAAAGAGACAAAAAAACAAAAGATTACGCCAGGGTAGTCGCTGAATAAAGGCTGTGTGTCTTTGACAGAGCGGACGATTAAGTCAAGTCAAGTCAAGTCAAGTCAAGTGGCTTTTATTGTCATTTCTACTATACACAGTGGTACACAGTACACAGTAGAAACGAGATAATGTTCCTCCAGAACCAAGGTGCTACAAAACAACACAAACTATGTAAAGTGCATCGAGTTCAACCTAGTGTAAACAGTGCAGATGAAAAACAGTACAGACAGACAGTGTAGACGGACAACACAAAATAACACAGGACAGGACAAAAAACCTAAGATAGTGCCGACCAGTAAACCTATTGTATACTATTTTACAGTACAGTACAGTCAAGTGTGCCAAAGGTACAACAAAAGCAGCATGTAAACAGTATAGTGCATTTGAATGTCCGGCATGTATACAGTGCAATTGCAGTGGAATGATTACTGGCTAAAGTTGCAATAGTCGTCGTTCAATTTCAGTTTTGACTATCTGTTGAGGAGTCCCTTTCCTGCATTGCATTCCCTATTCTTGGTGCACGCGATATGGCAAACAGCATGTCGAAAAAGGGTTATGCGAGACTACTGAAGAAAGTTAAGAACCAATTTCTAAACAGCCTTAGTTTGGACAAGCCGACCACATACTATTAATCGAAATAGAGAATTTCTCCCATGATAAATAGCTGCACTTGCAGCAGCAGCCGTAGGATGTCAATTACAAGAGCTTCAATCTCCTCTCCACACTGCACTGGCATAGCGTTGGACCGATCAGCCTCTACATATGAGCATGGTCCCCATTAAGCTGAGAAAGTACCTATTGTGCACTAGGAGGTTTGAAAGCCCCTTAGAGTCGACCTTGCATGATGATGTGTCGCTTTGTGGTTAGATGCTACCCTCTGGAATTGACACCCTACGTGGCCGGTTTCTGTGGTGTAGCGGTTATCACGTTCGCCTCACACGCGAAAGGTCCCTGGTTCGAAACCAGGCAGAAACACGGTTGCTGTCTATTATTATCTGCACAGTCAGCCTGGTTGGAGTGTCTTGTAAAAGGGGTTGTCTCAGTTCTAACAATGAGAAAGGCAACACTTTTGGTTTTAGTACTACAAAGTTCCATAAAGATCTTCTCATCCCAAAGCCCCTTAGGAGTAATCTTCCATGACTGTTTTATTTACTTTGCTGGGAAGCTACGCTCTGAAGAAGTTTGTCAAAGTGGCCGGTTTCTGTGGTGTAGCGGTTATCACGTCGCCTCACACGCGAAAGGTCCCAGGTTCGAAACCAGGCAGAAACACTCTTGTTGTTATTTTAAGATGACATGCACACTCAAGCTGTGTCAGTGGGTTGACTAAGTTCTTACGAATGCTTGCTCAGTAAAACAACCTGAAATCACAGAATGGCACAAATAGACAAAAGAGACAAAAAAACAAAAGATTACGCCAGGGTAGTCGCTGAATAAAGGCTGTGTGTCTTTGACAGAGCGGACGATTAAGTCAAGTCAAGTCAAGTGGCTTTTATTGTCATTTCTACTATACACAGTGGTACACAGTACACAGTAGAAACGAGATAACGTTCCTCCAGAACCAAGGTGCTACAAAACAACACAAGCTATGTAAAGTGCATCGAGTTCAACGTAGTGCAAACAGTGCAGATGAAAAACAGTAATGACAGACAGTGTAGATGGACAACACAAAATAACACAGGACAGGACACAAAACCTAAGACAGTGCCGACCAGTAAACCTATTGTGTACTATTTTACAGTACAGTACAGTCAAGTGTGCCAAAGGTGCAAAAAAAGCAGCATGTAAACAGTATACTGCATTTGAATGTCCGGCATGTATAAAGTGCAATTGCAGTGGAATGATTACTGGCTAAAGTTGCAATAGTCGTCGTTCAATTTCAGTGTTGACTATCTGTAGAGAAGTCGCTTTCCTGCATTGCATGCCCTATTCTTTGTTGGAGTTTGTTATATTTTCTATTATATTCTATATTATATTCTTTGTGTTGTTATCATTATGTGAAGAGTGGTAGGTCACAGGACTCACATGGTCAACTTGGTGTGATGTATGTATTCTACGCTACATTCTTTCTTAATTTAGTTTACCCTTGGGACAGAGCAGGAGGTGCATCCTGTTCTGTGAATCTTCTAGTTTAGGACCTGTAGAGCAGGACATACATCATGTGTCCACATTCCTTCTTGGGTGAGAATATCTGGTTGTTCAGTAACCAGATGGTTTGACTTAAAGAAAAGTAATGTATGCATGAAATGTCCAATCACGTGAAGGCATACCCTTCTCTGTTCTGTCCTGTTTACAATAAAAAGAGCTTGCAAGGAGATACTCTTTGGAGTGGCTGTGTTCGGGTGAGTGCAACTGTCACTGAGACCCGCCGGCTCCCCTTGCAGCAAGTAAAAGACAAAGTCGACTTCTGTGTTTATTTCACTGTTGTAGAACTGTACTTTCTGGTGTAATCAGCGCTGTTGTGGTTATTAGAACCCAACATTCTTGGTGCACGCGATATGGCAAACAGCATGTCGAAAAAGGGTTATGCGAGACTACTGAAGAAAGTTAAGAACCAATTTCTAAACAGCCTTAGTTTTGACAAGCCGACCACATACTATTAATCGAAATTGAGACTTTCTCCCATGATAAATAGCTGCGCTTGCAGAAGCAGCCCTAGGATGTCAATTACAAGAGCTTCAATCTCCTCTCCACACTGCACTGGCATAGCGTTGGACCGATCAGCCTCTACATATGAGCATGGTCCCCATTAAGCTGAGAAAGTACCTAATGTGCACTAGGAGGTTTGAAAGCCCCTTAGAGTCGACCTTGCATGATGATGTGTCGCTTTGTGGTTAGATGCTACCCTCTGGAATTGACACCCTACGTGGCCAGTTTCTGTAGTGTAGTGGTTATCACATTCGCCTAACACGCGAAAGGTCCCTGGTTCGAAACCAGCAGAAACACTGTTGCTGTCAGTGCACAGTCAGCCTGGTTAGAGTGTCTTGTAAAAGGGGTTGTCTCAGTTCTAACAATGCGAAAGGCAACACTTTTGGTTTTAGTACTACAAAGTTCCATAAAGATCTTGTCATCCCAAAGCCCCTTAGAAGTAATCTTTCGCGACTGTTTTATTCACTTTGCTGGGAAGCTACGCTCTGAAGAAGTTTGTCAAAGTGGCTGGTTTCTGTGGTGTAGTGGTTATCACGTTTGCCTCACACGCGAAAGGTCCCTGGTTCGAAACCAGGCAGAAACACTGTTGCTGTCAGTGCACAGTCAGCCTGGTTGGAGTGTCTTGTAAAAGGGGTTGTCTCAGTTCTAACAATGCGAAAGGCAACACTTTTGGTTTTAGTACTACAAAGTTCCATAAAGATCTTGTCATCCCAAAGCCCCTTAGAAGTAATCTTCCGCGACTGTTTTATTCACTTTGCTGGGAAGCTACGCTCTGAAGAAGTTTGTCAAAGTGGCCGGTTTCTGTGGTGTAGCGGTTATCACGTTCGCCTCACACGCGAAAGGTCCCTGGTTCGAAACCAGGCAGAAACACTATTGTTGTTATTTTAAGATGACATGCACACTCAAGCTGTGTCAGTGGGTTGACTAAGTTCTTACTAATGCTTGCTCAGTAAAACAACCTGAAATCACAGAATGGCACAAATAGACAAAAGAGACAAAAAAACAAAAGATTACGCCAGGGTAGTCGCTGAATAAAGGCTGTGTGTCTTTGACAGAGCGGACGATTCAGTCAAGTCAAGTCAAGTGGCTTTTATTGTCATTTCTACTATACACAGTGGTACACAGTACACAGTAGAAACGAGATAACGTTCCTCCAGAACCAAGGTGCTACAAAACAACACAAACTATGTAAAGTGCATCGAGTTCAACCTAGTGTAAACAGTGCAGATGAAAAACAGTACAGACAGACAGTGTAGACGGACAACACAAAATAACACAGGACAGGACAAAAAACCTAAGACAGTGCCGACCAGTAAACCTATTGTATACTATTTTACAGTACAGTACAGTCAAGTGTGCCAAAGGTACAAAAAAAGCAGCATGTAAACAGTATAGTGCATTTGAATGTCCGGCATGTATACAGTGCAATTGCAGTGGAATGATTACTGGCTAAAGTTGCAATAGTCGTCGTTCAATTTCAGTTTTGACTATCTGTTGAGGAGTCCCTTTCCTGCATTGCATTCCCTATTCTTGGTGCACGCGATATGGCAAACAGCATGTCGAAAAAGGGTTATGCGAGACTACTGAAGAAAGTTAAGAACCAATTTCTAAACAGCCTTAGTTTGGACAAGCCGACCACATACTATTAATCGAAATAGAGAATTTCTCCCATGATAAATAGCTGCACTTGCAGCAGCAGCCCTAGGATGTCAATTACAAGAGCTTCAATCTCCTCTCCACACTGCACTGGCATAGCGTTGGACCGATCAGCCTCTACATATGAGCATGGTCCCCATTAAGCTGAGAAAGTACCTATTGTGCACTAGGAGGTTTGAAAGCCCCTTAGAGTCGACCTTGCATGATGATGTGTCGCTTTGTGGTTAGATGCTACCCTCTGGAATTGACACCCTACGTGGCCGGTTTCTGTGGTGTAGCGGTTATCACGTTCGCCTCACACGCGAAAGGTCCCTGGTTCGAAACCAGGCAGAAACACGGTTGCTGTCTATTACTATCTGCACAGTCAGCCTGGTTGGAGTGTCTTGTAAAAGGGGTTGTCTCAGTTCTAACAATGCGAAAGGCAACACTTTTGGTTTTAGTACTACAAAGTTCCATAAAGATCTTGTCATCCCAAAGCCCCTTAGAAGTAATCTTCCGCGACTGTTTTATTCACTTTGCTGGGAAGCTACGCTCTGAAGAAGTTTGTGAAAGTGGCCGGTTTCTGTGGTGTAGCGGTTATCACGTTCGCCTCACATGCGAAAGGTCCCTGGTTCGAAACCAGGCAGAAACACTATTGTTGTTATTTTAAGATGACATGCACACTCAAGCTGTGTCAGTGGGTTGACCAATTTCTTACGAATGCTTGCTCAGTAAAACAAACTGAAATCACAGAATGGTACAAATAGACAAAAGAGACAAAAAAACAAAAGATTACGCCAGGGTAGTCGCTGAATAAAGGCTGTGTGTTTTTGACAGAGCGCACGATTAAGTCAAGTCAAGTCAAGTCAAGTCAAGTGGCTTTTATTGTCATTTCTACTATACACAGTGGTACACAGTACACAGTAGAAACGAGATAACGTTCCTCCAGAACCAAGGTGCTACAAAACAACACAAACTATGTAAAGTGCATCGAGTTCAACCTAGTGTAAACAGTGCAGATGAAAAACAGTACAGACAGACAGTGTAGACGGACAACACAAAATAACACAGGACAGGACAAAAAACCTAAGATAGTGCCGACCAGTAAACCTATTGTATACTATTTTACAGTACAGTACAGTCAAGTGTGCCAAAGGTACAACAAAAGCAGCATGTAAACAGTATAGTGCATTTGAATGTCCGGCATGTATACAGTGCAATTGCAGTGGAATGATTACTGGCTAAAGTTGCAATAGTCGTCGTTCAATTTCAGTTTTGACTATCTGTTGAGGAGTCCCTTTCCTGCATTGCATTCCCTATTCTTGGTGCACGCGATATGGCAAACAGCATGTCGAAAAAGGGTTATGCGAGACTACTGAAGAAAGTTAAGAACCAATTTCTAAACAGCCTTAGTTTGGACAAGCCGACCACATACTATTAATCGAAATAGAGAATTTCTCCCATGATAAATAGCTGCACTTGCAGCAGCAGCCCTAGGATGTCAATTACAAGAGCTTCAATCTCCTCTCCACACTGCACTGGCATAGCGTTGGACCGATCAGCCTCTACATATGAGCATGGTCCCCATTAAGCTGAGAAAGTACCTATTGTGCACTAGGAGGTTTGAAATCCCCTTAGAGTCGACCTTGCATGATGATGTGTCGCTTTGTGGTTAGATGCTACCCTCTGGAATTGACACCCTACGTGGCCGGTTTCTGTGGTGTAGCGGTTATCACGTTTGCCTCACACGCGAAAGGTCCCTGGTTCGAAACCAGGCAGAAACACGGTTGCTGTCTATTATTATCTGCACAGTCAGCCTGGTTGGAGTGTCTTGTAAAAGGGGTTGTCTCAGTTCTAACAATGAGAAAGGCAACACTTTTGGTTTTAGTACTACAAAGTTCCATAAAGATCTTCTCATCCCAAAGCCCCTTAGGAGTAATCTTCCGTGACTGTTTTATTCACTTTGCTGGGAAGCTACGCTCTGAAGAAGTTTGTCAAAGTGGCCGGTTTCTGTGGTGTAGCGGTTATCACGTTGCCTCACACGCGAAAGGTCCCAGGTTCGAAACCAGGCAGAAACACTATTGTTGTTATTTTAAGATGACATGCACACTCAAGCTGTGTCAGTGGGTTGACTAAGTTCTTACGAATGCTTGCTCAGTAAAACAACCTGAAATCACAGAATGGCACAAATAGACAAAAGAGACAAAAAAACAAAAGATTACGCCAAGGTAGTCGCTGAATAAAGGCTGTGTGTCTTTGACAGAGCGGACGATTAAGTCAAGTCAATTCAAGTGGCTTTTATTGTCATTTCTATTATACACAGTGGTACACAGTACACAGTAGAAACGAGATAACGTTCCTCCAGAACCAAGGTGCTACAAAACAACACAAGCTATGTAAAGTGCATCGAGTTCAACCTAGTGCAAACAGTGCAGATGAAAAACAGTAATGACAGACAGTGTAGATGGACAACACAAAATAACACAGGACAGGACACAAAACCTAAGACAGTGCCGACCAGTAAACCTATTGTGTACTATTTTACAGTACAGTACAGTCAAGTGTGCCAAAGGTGCAAAAAAAGCAGCATGTAAACAGTATACTGCATTTGAATGTCCGGCATGTATAAAGTGCAATTGCAGTGGAATGATTACTGGCTAAAGTTGCAATAGTGGTCGTTCAATTTCAGTGTTGACTATCTGTTGAGGAGTCCCTTTCCTGCATTGCATGCCCTATTCTTGGTGCACGCGATATGGCAAACAGCATGTCGAAAAAGGGTTATGCGAGACTACTGAAGAAAGTTAAGAACCAATTTCTAAACAGCCTTAGTTTGGACAAGCCGACCACATACTATTAATCGAAATTGAGACTTTCTCCCATGATAAATAGCTGCGCTTGCAGAAGCAGCCCTAGGATGTCAATTACAAGAGCTTCAATCTCCTCTCCACACTGCACTGGCATAGTGTTGGACCGATCAGCCTCTACATATGAGCATATGGTCCCCATTAAGCTGAGAAAGTACCTATTGTGCACTAGGAGGTTTGAAAGCCCCTTAGAGTCGACCTTGCATGATGATGTGTCGCTTTGTGGTTAGATACTACCCTCTGGAATCGCCTAACACGCGAAAGGTCCCTGGTTCGAAACCAGGCAGAAACACTGTTGCTGTCAATTATTATCTGCACAGTCAGCCTGGTTGGAGTGTCTTGTAAAAGGGGTTGTCTCAGTTCTAACAATGCGAAAGGCAACACTTTTGGTTTTAGTACTACAAAGTTCCATAAAGATCTTGTCATCCCAAAGCCCCTTAGAAGTAATCTTCCGCGACTGTTTTATTCACTTTGCTGGGAAGCTACGCTCTGAAGAAGTTTGTCAAAGTGGCCGGTTTCTGTGGTGTAGCGGTTATCACGTTTGCCTCACACGCGAAAGGTCCCTGGTTCGAAACCAGGCAGAAACACTCTTGTTGTTATTTTAAGATGACATGCACACTCAAGCTGTGTCAGTGGGTTGACTAAGTTCTTACGAATGCTTGCTCAGTAAAACAACCTGAAATCACAGAATGGCACAAATAGACAAAAGAGACAAAAAAACAAAAGATTACGCCTGGGTAGTCGCTGAATAAAGGCTGTGTGTCTTTGACAGAGCGGACGATTAAGTCAAGTCAAGTCAAGTCAAGTCAAGTGGCTTTTATTGTCATTTCTACTATACACAGTGGTACACAGTACACAGTAGAAACGAGATAACGTTCCTCCAGAACCAAGGTGCTACAAAACAGCACAAACTATGTAAAGTGCATCGAGTTCAACCTAGTGTAAACAGTGCAGATGAAAAACAGTACAGACAGACAGTGTAGACGGACAACACAAAATAACACAGGACAGGACAAAAAACCTAAGATAGTGCCGACCAGTAAACCTATTGTATACTATTTTACAGTACAGTACAGTCAAGTGTGCCAAAGGTACAAAAAAAGCAGCATGTAAACAGTATAGTGCATTTGAATGTCCGGCATGTATACAGTTCAATTGCAGTGGAATGATTACTGGCTAAAGTTGCAATAGTCGTCGTTCAATTTCAGTTTTGACTATCTGTTGAGGAGTCCCTTTCCTGCATTGCATTCCCTATTCTTGGTGCACGCGATATGGCAAACAGCATGTCGAAAAAGGGTTATGCGAGACTACTGAAGAAAGTTAAGAACCAATTTCTAAACAGCCTTTGTTTGGACAAGCCGACCACGACCACGATAAATAGCTGCACTTGCAGCAGCAGCCCTAGGATGTCAATTACAAGAGTCTCAATCTCCTCTCCACACTGCACTGGCATAGCGTTGGACCGATCAGCCTCTACATATGAGCATGGTCCCCATTAAGCTGAGAAAGTACCTATTGTGCACTAGGAGGTTTGAAAACCTCTTAGAGTCGACCTTGCATGATGATGTGTCGCTTTGTGGTTAGATGCTACCCTCTGGAATTGACACCCTACGTGGCCAGTTTCTGTAGTGTAGTGGTTATCACATTCGCCTAACACGCGAAAGGTCCCTGGTTCGAAACCAGGCAGAAACACTGTTGCTGTCCATTATTATCTGCACAGTCAGCCTGGTTGGAGTGTCTTGTAAAAGAGGTTGTCTCAGTTCTAACAATGCGAAAGGCAACACTTTTGGTTTTAGTACTACAAAGTTCCATAAAGATCTTGTCATCCCAAAGCCCCTTAGAAGTAATCTTCCGCGACTGTTTTATTCACTTTGCTGGGAAGCTACGCTCTGAAGAAGTTTGTCAAAGTGGCCGGTTTCTGTGGTGTAGCGGTTATCACGTTGGCCTCACACGCGAAAGGTCCCTGGTTCAAAACCAGGCAGAAACACTATTGTTGTTATTTTAAGATGACATGCACACTCAAGCTGTGTCAGTGGGTTGACTAAGTTCTTACGAATGCTTGCTCAGTAAAACAACCTGAAATCACAGAATGGCACAAATAGACAAAAGAGACAAAAAAACAAAAGATTACGCCAGGGTAGTCGCTGAATAAAGGCTGTGTGTCTTTGACAGAGCGGACGATTAAGTCAAGTCAAGTCAAGTCAAGTCAAGTGGCTTTTATTGTCATTTCTACTATACACAGTGGTACACAGTACACAGTAGAAACGAGATAACGTTCCTCCAGAACCAAGGTGCTACAAAACAACACAAACTATGTAAAGTGCATCGAGTTCAACCTAGTGTAAACAGTGCAGATGAAAAACAGTACAGACAGACAGTGTAGACGGACAACACAAAATAACACAGGACAGGACAAAAAACCTAAGATAGTGCCGACCAGTAAACTTATTGTATACTATTTTACAGTACAGTACAGTCAAGTGTGCCAAAGGTACAAAAAAAGCAGCATGTAAACAGTATAGTGCATTTGAATGTCCGGCATGTATACAGTTCAATTGCAGTGGAATGATTACTGGCTAAAGTTGCAATAGTCGTCGTTCAATTTCAGTTTTGACTATCTGTTGAGGAGTCCCTTTCCTGCATTGCATTCCCTATTCTTGGTGCACGCGATATGGCAAACAGCATGTCGAAAAAGGGTTATGCGAGACTACTGAAGAAAGTTAAGAACCAATTTCTAAACAGCCTTTGTTTGGACAAGCCGACCACATACTATTAATCGAAATTGAGACTTTCTCCCATGATAAATAGCTGCGCTTGCAGAAGCAGCCCTAGGATGTCAATTACAAGAGCTTCAATCTCCTCTCCACACTGCACTGGCATAGCGTTGGACCGATCAGCCTCTACATATGAGCATGGTCCCCATTAAGCTGAGAAAGTACCTATTGTGCACTAGGAGGTTTGAAAGCCCCTTAGAGTCGACCTTGCATGATGATGTGTCGCTTTGTGGTTAGATGCTACCCTCTGGAATTGACACCCTACGTGGCCGGTTTCTGTGGTGTAGCGGTTATCACGTTCGCCTCACACGCGAAAGGTCCCTGGTTCGAAACCAGGCAGAAACACGGTTGCTGTCTATTATTATCTGCACAGTCAGCCTGGTTGGAGTGTCTTGTAAAAGGGGTTGTCTCAGTTCTAACAATGAGAAAGGCAACACTTTTGGTTTTAGTACTACAAAGTTCCATAAAGATCTTCTCATCCCAAAGCCCCTTAGGAGTAATCTTCCATGACTGTTTTATTTACTTTGCTGGGAAGCTACGCTCTGAAGAAGTTTGTCAAAGTGGCCGGTTTCTGTGGTGTAGCGGTTATCACGTCGCCTCACACGCGAAAGGTCCCAGGTTCGAAACCAGGCAGAAACACTCTTGTTGTTATTTTAAGATGACATGCACACTCAAGCTGTGTCAGTGGGTTGACTAAGTTCTTACGAATGCTTGCTCAGTAAAACAACCTGAAATCACAGAATGGCACAAATAGACAAAAGAGACAAAAAAATCAAAAGATTACGCCAGGGTAGTCGCTGAATAAAGGCTGTGTGTCTTTGACAGAGCGGACGATTAAGTCAAGTCAAGTCAAGTGGCTTTTATTGTCATTTCTACTATACACAGTGGTACACAGTACAAAGTAGAAACGAGATAACGTTCCTCCAGAACCAAGGTGCTACAAAACAACACAAGCTATGTAAAGTGCATCGAGTTCAACCTAGTGCAAACAGTGCAGATGAAAAACAGTAATGACAGACAGTGTAGATGGACAACACAAAATAACACAGGACAGGACACAAAACCTAAGACAGTGCCGACCAGTAAACCTATTGTGTACTATTTTACAGTACAGTACAGTCAAGTGTGCCAAAGGTGCAAAAAAAGCAGCATGTAAACAGTATACTGCATTTGAATGTCCGGCATGTATAAAGTGCAATTGCAGTGGAATGATTACTGGCTAAAGTTGCAATAGTCGTCGTTCAATTTCAGTGTTGACTATCTGTAGAGGAGTCGCTTTCCTGCATTGCATGCCCTATTCTTTGTTGGAGTTTGTTATATTTTCTATTATATTCTATATTATATTCTTTGTGTTGTTATCATTATGTGAAGAGTGGTAGGTCACAGGACTCACATGGTCAACTTGGTGTGATGTATGTATTCTACGCTACATTCTTTCTTAATTTAGTTTACCCTTGGGACAGAGCAGGAGGTGCATCCTGTTCTGTGAATCTTCTAGTTTAGGACCTGTAGAGCAGGACATACATCATGTGTCCACATTCCTTCTTGGGTGAGAATATCTGGTTGTTCAGTAACCAGATGGTTTGACTTAAAGAAAAGTAATGTATGCATGAAATGTCCAATCACGTGAAGGCATACCCTTCTCTGTTCTGTCCTGTTTACAATAAAAAGAGCTTGCAAGGAGATACTCTTTGGAGTGGCTGTGTTCGGGTGAGTGCAACTGTCACTGAGACCCGCCGGCTCCCCTTGCAGCAAGTAAAAGACAAAGTCGACTTCTGTGTTTATTTCACTGTTGTAGAACTGTACTTTCTGGTGTAATCAGCGCTGTTGTGGTTATTAGAACCCAACATTCTTGGTGCACGCGATATGGCAAACAGCATGTCGAAAAAGGGTTATGCGAGACTACTGAAGAAAGTTAAGAACCAATTTCTAAACAGCCTTAGTTTTGACAAGCCGACCACATACTATTAATCGAAATTGAGACTTTCTCCCATGATAAATAGCTGCGCTTGCAGAAGCAGCCCTAGGATGTCAATTACAAGAGCTTCAATCTCCTCTCCACACTGCACTGGCATAGCGTTGGACCGATCAGCCTCTACATATGAGCATGGTCCCCATTAAGCTGAGAAAGTACCTAATGTGCACTAGGAGGTTTGAAAGCCCCTTAGAGTCGACCTTGCATGATGATGTGTCGCTTTGTGGTTAGATGCTACCCTCTGGAATTGACACCCTACGTGGCCAGTTTCTGTAGTGTAGTGGTTATCACATTCGCCTAACACGCGAAAGGTCCCTGGTTCGAAACCAGGCAGAAACACTGTTGCTGTCAGTGCACAGTCAGCCTGGTTAGAGTGTCTTGTAAAAGGGGTTGTCTCAGTTCTAACAATGCGAAAGGCAACACTTTTGGTTTTAGTACTACAAAGTTCCATAAAGATCTTGTCATCCCAAAGCCCCTTAGAAGTAATCTTTCGCGACTGTTTTATTCACTTTGCTGGGAAGCTACGCTCTGAAGAAGTTTGTCAAAGTGGCTGGTTTCTGTGGTGTAGCGGTTATCACGTTTGCCTCACACGCGAAAGGTCCCTGGTTCGAAACCAGGCAGAAACACGGTTGCTGTCAGTGCACAGTCAGCCTGGTTGGAGTGTCTTGTAAAAGGGGTTGTCTCAGTTCTAACAATGCGAAAGGCAACACTTTTGGTTTTAGTACTACAAAGTTCCATAAAGATCTTGTCATCCCAAAGCCCCTTAGAAGTAATCTTCCGCGACTGTTTTATTCACTTTGCTGGGAAGCTACGCTCTGAAGAAGTTTGTCAAAGTGGCCGGTTTCTGTGGTGTAGCGGTTATCACGTTCGCCTCACACGCGAAAGGTCACTGGTTCGAAACCAGGCAGAAACACTATTGTTGTTATTTTAAGATGACATGCACACTCAAGCTGTGTCAGTGGGTTGACTAATTTCTTACGAATGCTTGCTCAGTAAAACAACCTGAAATCACAGAATGGCACAAATAGACAAAAGAGACAAAAAAACAAAAGATTATGCCAGGGTAGTCGCTGAATAAAGGCTGTGTGTCTTTGACAGAGCGTACGATTAAGTCAAGTCAAGTCAAGTCAAGTCAAGTGGCTTTTATTGTCATTTCTACTATACACAGTGGTACACAGTACACAGTAGAAACGAGATAACGTTCCTCCAGAACCAAGGTGCTACAAAACAACACAAACTATGTAAAGTGCATCGAGTTCAACCTAGTGTAAACAGTGCAGATGAAAAACAGTACAGACAGACAGTGTAGACGGACAACACAAAATAACACAGGACAGGACAAAAAACTTAAGATAGTGCCGACCAGTAAACCTATTGTATACTATTTTACAGTACAGTACAGTCAAGTGTGCCAAAGGTACAAAAAAAGCAGCATGTAAACAGTATAGTGCATTTGAATGTCCGGCATGTATACAGTGCAATTGCAGTGGAATGATTACTGGCTAAAGTTGCAATAGTCGTCGTTCAATTTCAGTTTTGACTATCTGTTGAGGAGTCCCTTTCTTGCATTGCATTCCCTATTCTTGGTGCACGCGATATGGCAAACAGCATGTCGAAAAAGGGTTATGCGAGACTACTGAAGAAAGTTAAGAACCAATTTCTAAACAGCCTTAGTTTGGACAAGCCGACCACATACTATTAATCGAAATTGAGAATTTCTCCCATGATAAATAGCTGCACTTGCAGCAGCAGCCCTAGGATGTCAATTACAAGAGCTTCAATCTCCTCTCCACACTGCACTGGCATAGCGTTGGACCGATCAGCCTCTACATATGAGCATGGTCCCCATTAAGCTGAGAAAGTACCTAATGTGCACTAGGAGGTTTGAAAGCCCCTTAGAGTTGACCTTGCATGATGATGTGTCGCTTTGTGGTTAGATGCTAGCCTCTGGAATTGACACCCTACGTGGCCAGTTTCTGTAGTGTAGTGGTTATCACATTCGCCTAACACGCGAAAGGTCCCTGGTTCGAAACCAGGCAGAAACACTGTTGCTGTCAGTGCACAGTCAGCCTGGTTGGAGTGTCTTGTAAAAGGGGTTGTCGCAGTTCTAACAATGAGAAAGGCAACACTTCTGGTTTTAGTACTACAAAGTTCCATAAAGATATTCTCATCCCAAAGCCCCTTAGGAGTAATCTTCCGCGACTGTTTTATTCACTTTGCTGGGAAGCTACGCTCTGAAGAAGATTGTCAAAGTGGCCGGTTTCTGTGGTGTAGCGGTTATCACGTTTGCCTCACACGCGAAAGGTCCCTGGTTCGAAACCAGGCAGAAACACTCTTGTTGTTATTTTAAGATGACATGCACACTCAAGCTGTGTCAGTGGGTTGACTAAGTTCTTACGAATGCTTGCTCAGTAAAACAACCTGAAATCACAGAATGGCACAAATAGACAAAAGAGACAAAAAAACAAAAGATTACGCCAGGGTAGTCGCTGAATAAAGGCTGTGTGTCTTTGACAGAGCGGACGATTAAGTCAAGTCAAGTCAAGTCAAGTCAAGTGGCTTTTATTGTCATTTCTACTATACACAGTGGTACACAGTACACAGTAGAAACGAGATAACGTTCCTCCAGAACCAAGGTGCTACAAAACAGCACAAACTATGTAAAGTGCATCGAGTTCAACCTAGTGTAAACAGTGCAGATGAAAAACAGTACAGACAGACAGTGTAGACGGACAACACAAAATAACACAGGACAGGACAAAAAACCTAAGATAGTGCCGACCAGTAAACCTATTGTATACTATTTTACAGTACAGTACAGTCAAGTGTCCCAAAGGTACAAAAAAAGCAGCATGTAAACAGTATAGTGCATTTGAATGTCCGGCATGTATACAGTTCAATTGCAGTGGAATGATTACTGGCTAAAGTTGCAATAGTCGTCGTTCAATTTCAGTTTTGACTATCTGTTGAGGAGTCCCTTTCCTGCATTGCATTCCCTATTCTTGGTGCACGCGATATGGCAAACAGCATGTCGAAAAAGGGTTATGCGAGACTACTGAAGAAAGTTAAGAACCAATTTCTAAACAGCCTTTGTTTGGACAAGCCGACCACGACCACGATAAATAGCTGCACTTGCAGCAGCAGCCCTAGGATGTCAATTACAAGAGTCTCAATCTCCTCTCCACACTGCACTGGCATAGCGTTGGACCGATCAGCCTCTACATATGAGCATGGTCCCCATTAAGCTGAGAAAGTACCTATTGTGCACTAGGAGGTTTGAAAACCTCTTAGAGTCGACCTTGCATGATGATGTGTCGCTTTGTGGTTAGATGCTACCCTCTGGAATTGACACCCTACGTGGCCAGTTTCTGTAGTGTAGTGGTTATCACATTCGCCTAACACGCGAAAGGTCCCTGGTTCGAAACCAGGCAGAAACACTGTTGCTGTCCATTATTATCTGCACAGTCAGCCTGGTTGGAGTGTCTTGTAAAAGGGGTTGTCTCAGTTCTAACAATGCGAAAGGCAACACTTTTGGTTTTAGTACTACAAAGTTCCATAAAGATCTTGTCATCCCAAAGCCCCTTAGAAGTAATCTTCCGCGACTGTTTTATTCACTTTGCTGGGAAGCTACGCTCTGAAGAAGTTTGTCAAAGTGGCCGGTTTCTGTGGTGTAGCGGTTATCACGTTGGCCTCACACGCGAAAGGTCCCTGGTTCAAAACCAGGCAGAAACACTATTGTTGTTATTTTAAGATGACATGCACACTCAAGCTGTGTCAGTGGGTTGACTAAGTTCTTACGAATGCTTGCTCAGTAAAACAACCTGAAATCACAGAATGGCACAAATAGACAAAAGAGACAAAAAAACAAAAGATTACGCCAGGGTAGTCGCTGAATAAAGGCTGTGTGTCTTTGACAGAGCGGACGATTAAGTCAAGTCAAGTCAAGTCAAGTCAAGTGGCTTTTATTGTCATTTCTACTATACACAGTGGTACACAGTACACAGTAGAAACGAGATAACGTTCCTCCAGAACCAAGGTGCTACAAAACAACACAAACTATGTAAAGTGCATCGAGTTCAACCTAGTGTAAACAGTGCAGATGAAAAACAGTACAGACAGACAGTGTAGACGGACAACACAAAATAACACAGGACAGGACAAAAAACCTAAGATAGTGCCGACCAGTAAACTTATTGTATACTATTTTACAGTACAGTACAGTCAAGTGTGCCAAAGGTACAAAAAAAGCAGCATGTAAACAGTATAGTGCATTTGAATGTCCGGCATGTATACAGTGCAATTGCAGTGGAATGATTACTGGCTAAAGTTGCAATAGTCGTCGTTCAATTTCAGTTTTGACTATCTGTTGAGGAGTCCCTTTCTTGCATTGCATTCCCTATTCTTGGTGCACGCGATATGGCAAACAGCATGTCGAAAAAGGGTTATGCGAGACTACTGAAGAAAGTTAAGAACCAATTTCTAAACAGCCTTAGTTTGGACAAGCCGACCACATACTATTAATCGAAATAGAGAATTTCTCCCATGATAAATAGCTGCACTTGCAGCAGCAGCCGTAGGATGTCAATTACAAGAGCTTCAATCTCCTCTCCACACTGCACTGGCATAGCGTTGGACCGATCAGCCTCTACATATGAGCATGGTCCCCATTAAGCTGAGAAAGTACCTATTGTGCACTAGGAGGTTTGAAAGCCCCTTAGAGTCGATCTTGCATGATGATGTGTCGCTTTGTGGTTAGATGCTACCCTCTGGAATTGACACCCTACGTGGCCGGTTTCTGTGGTGTAGCGGTTATCACGTTCGCCTCACACGCGAAAGGTCCCTGGTTCGAAACCAGGCAGAAACACGGTTGCTGTCTATTATTATCTGCACAGTCAGCCTGGTTGGAGTGTCTTGTAAAAGGGGTTGTCTCAGTTCTAACAATGAGAAAGGCAACACTTTTGGTTTTAGTACTACAAAGTTCCATAAAGATCTTCTCATCCCAAAGCCCCTTAGGAGTAATCTTCCGTGACTGTTTTATTCACTTTGCTGGGAAGCTACGCTCTGAAGAAGTTTGTCAAAGTGGCCGGTTTCTGTGGTGTAGCGGTTATCACGTCGCCTCACACGAGAAAGGTCCCAGGTTCGAAACCAGGCAGAAACACTCTTGTTGTTATTTTAAGATGACATGCACACTCAAGCTGTGTCAGTGGGTTGACTAAGTTCTTACGAATGCTTGCTCAGTAAAACAACCTGAAATCACAGAATGGCACAAATAGACAAAAGAGACAAAAAAACAAAAGATTACGCCAGGGTAGTCGCTGAATAAAGGCTGTGTGTCTTTGACAGAGCGGACGATTAAGTCAAGTCAAGTCAAGTGGCTTTTATTGTCATTTCTACTATACACAGTGGTACACAGTACACAGTAGAAACGAGATAACGTTCCTCCAGAACCAAGGTGCTACAAAACAACACAAGCTATGTAAAGTGCATCGAGTTCAACCTAGTGCAAACAGTGCAGATGAAAAACAGTAATGACAGACAGTGTAGATGGACAACACAAAATAACACAGGACAGGACACAAAACCTAAGACAGTGCCGACCAGTAAACCTATTGTGTACTATTTTACAGTACAGTACAGTCAAGTGTGCCAAAGGTGCAAAAAAAGCAGCATGTAAACAGTATACTGCATTTGAATGTCCGGCATGTATAAAGTGCAATTGCAGTGGAATGATTACTGGCTAAAGTTGCAATAGTCGTCGTTCAATTTCAGTGTTGACTATCTGTAGAGGAGTCGCTTTCCTGCATTGCATGCCCTATTCTTTGTTGGAGTTTGTTATATTTTCTATTATATTCTATATTATATTCTTTGTGTTGTTATCATTATGTGAAGAGTGGTAGGTCACAGGACTCACATGGTCAACTTGGTGTGATGTATGTATTCTACGCTACATTCTTTCTTAATTTAGTTTACCCTTGGGACAGAGCAGGAGGTGCATCCTGTTCTGTGAATCTTCTAGTTTAGGACCTGTAGAGCAGGACATACATCATGTGTCCACATTCCTTCTTGGGTGAGAATATCTGGTTGTTCAGTAACCAGATGGTTTGACTTAAAGAAAAGTAATGTATGCATGAAATGTCCAATCACGTGAAGGCATACCCTTCTCTGTTCTGTCCTGTTTACAATAAAAAGAGCTTGCAAGGAGATACTCTTTGGAGTGGCTGTGTTCGGGTGAGTGCAACTGTCACTGAGACCCGCCGGCTCCCCTTGCAGCAAGTAAAAGACAAAGTCGACTTCTGTGTTTATTTCACTGTTGTAGAACTGTACTTTCTGGTGTAATCAGCGCTGTTGTGGTTATTAGAACCCAACATTATTTGGTCCTTCGAGCCGGATTCCAAGAGACGACAGTCATCGAGGAAGGAGAACGACGCACCGAAGTCGGTCGACCGCCGGACGTCTAGGAACGCCCGTTAAAAGACCCAGGACGTGAATTCGTGGCTGGGCCGGTGTTTTTACTAGTCCAATCCTCCCTCGTTGAGTGTCGGCCAACGGAATCCCGGAAGACAGTTCCAGTGAAATTACACGGTGAGTGATCAGTGTGACTCTTGAAAATTATAAATTAGGTTAATCTCCGCCTAAAGAGAGAGGAATTGAAAAATAAAATAAAATAGGTTAATCTCCGCCTAAAGAGAGAGGAAAATAGGTTAATCTCCGCCTAAAGAGAGAGGAAAAAAGGGTTAATCTCTGCCGAAAGAGAGAGGAATTGAAAAATAAAATAAAAAAAGGGTTAATCTCTGCCGAAAGAGAGAGGAATTGAAAAATAAAATAAAAAAGGTTAATCTCTGCCGAAAGAGAGAGGAATTGAAAAATAAAATAAAAAAGGTTAATCTCTGCCGAAAGAGAGAGGAAGTGAAAAATAGAACCTAAAATAAAATAGGTTTAAATAGTCGAAGAAAAAAAAAATAAATAAAAATAAAGCGCGCATAGAGTATGAATGAAATGCATATGTGAATGTGTGTGTGACTGCCACTTGTGTGGACCTCACCTCAGAAGGAAACCTAACGGTGTCAACAGGATTCTTGAGGTTGATGGTAAACACAAAGAAGTGGATTTGGAATAGGTCCGGATAAGGCGTTTTGCCTGAACGGACGAAAGGTTGTCATAATGGGGAACGGAAAAAGTAAGCCTGCCTATGAGGGGGATGCAAAATATATGGATAAATTCAAACCAGGCAGCACTAGTTATTTACCACGATGGGGTAAGAAACATCAGTTTAATGGTAAATTAATTGTTGCAAATTGTCAAACTTTAGTAGAAAAGCTAAAAATTGAAATATGCACTGCACGCGCGAAAGATAAAGACCGGTTGGAGAAAGAATTAAATTGTGCACAGCTGTGGTTAGACCAGACAAATGAAAAGAGAAAAAGGGGGAAAACGAGGGCCAGGAAGAGGAAGTGCATGGGGAGGAGCAAATAGAGATCAGAAAGATGAAGGTTGTTGGAACTGTGGTAATTTTGGACACATTGCGCGAGACTGTAGATACAGACGGCAAATTAGAAACTATCGGCCGCCCTCACACAACCCAAATAATCCATTCTACAAATCTTCAGAATGACTAGAAACGGGAAAATGTCTAAACAAAACTGAAGAGATGATAGATCTAGCAGAAGTTTTATTAAACCGACATGTAGGTAAACAGAGCCCGAATAGATTGTTGAGTGTCCAAGGTAAAAATGTAACCTTTTTGTGTGATTCTGGAGCAGATAAGACGGTGTTGAGAGAATCAGTACCGGGACTTAAAGCTTCCAATCAGATTATATATGTTAAATCAGCTAATGGACTAGTAAATCAACATCACATATCCAAACCAATATGGTTCAAAGATCAAAACACTGGAGAGTCAATTCAAGCTTCTGTTGTCATTTGTCCAGACTGTCCTGTTAATCTCTTAGGGAGAGATCTTCTTTCCAAGTTAAAAATCTCTATAGTCCCCACAACGTTAGGCATGATTGCCTTAGGGAAAGGAGAAGCAGTAGACACATTAGCAATGCAAGGGACAGGAGAACCATACTATTATTGGACTCTAGATTTACCAACACCCGATCCCACTAAGACAGGACAACAGTTGTTAGAAAAACTTAGCCAACAGCAGGAAGGAGAGTTTTTAACCATGAAACCAGAAGACATGCATGTCACATTGAAATATAAAAGTACACCAGGCCCAGATCCATCCTATGACAAGGAGGTGCAGAAATTAGGCCCACAGCGTATAACCTTGAAGTCAATTTACACTGATGGGAAAGGGAGAGCAGGATGCACTGTGCATTTCTCACCGCAAGCCTTTAAGCTGTTTAATGTGCAGTATTCCACACCCCACTTGTCTCTTACTACACCTGTAGGGACAGACTGGGAGGAGATTGGCCCATTTATGATGAAAGCCACCCATATTGCACAGTGGAAAAAGTTATCAAACGGGTGGGAAACGTGTGCATTAACAGGCACAGTGTTTAAAAAAACCTTAGGATGGGTAATAACAGCATCGCCACATACTCATCTAGATGACCCAAACTTTCAAGATGCTGAATGATACACAATTCAAGCTAAAGACAACCCTGATCTTGCAGAAGTCCCAGACACATTTTGGTCAAAAGGCAAAACCGATGTAGGCCTCATGACCACAGCATCACCTGTAACCATTAAACCAAAATCAGATTACAGGCCTAGAGTACGACAATACCCACTGAAGCCTGATGCTGAAGAGGGAATTAAACCAGTGATCAGAGACATGATTGAGGCAGGGATAATAGTTGAGTCACCTCAAGCTCAATGTAACACTCCTATATTTCCCGTGCGAAAGGCAGACACAGATATTTGGAGGATGGTACAAGACCTAAGAGCAGTAAATCAGGCAATTGAAAGCCGTGCACCTTGTGTACCAGACCCACATACTCTGTTGAATCAGTTAAAACCTGATAAGAAATGGTTCACAGTAGTAGATTTGAGTAATGCATTTTTCTCTATTCCTTTAGTAAAAGAATCACAGGGATGGTTTGGTTTCACCTATCAGGGGAAGAAATACACGTACACTAGGTTACCGCAAGGGTTCTGTGATAGCCCTACAATTTTTTCAGCTGAAATACAAAATTGCCTGTCTGATTTTCCAATACCAAAACATAGTCAAGTATTGGTATATGTAGATGACATTTTAATCGCCTCTGACACTCCAGAAAACAATAAACTCACTTCAATAGCACTGTTTAAACATCTAGCTAAAACAGGAAATAAAGCATCTTTGTCAAAACTACAATGGGTAAAACAAAAAGTTAAATTCCTTGGTCATGATCTCTGTGGGGAAGGGCGAAGCATAACCTATGACAGGAAACATGCCATCCTCACAGCCCCAAAACCAGAAACAAAACAACACATGATGCAATTCTTAGGATTGTGTAATTATTGCAGACTGTGGATCCCAAATTATGCCCAAAAGACACAGCCAATGCTGGACATAATATATACTAACCCTATGGCAATGACTCAGAAGGTAGTATGGACACCTGAGGGTGAAGGAGCGTTGACAGAATTAAAGCAAGCACTAACTGGAGCTACTGTGCTAAGCTTACCGAATTACAGCAAGCCTTTTGTGCAAACTGTTGATTGCAAAGGCAATTTTATGACCTCCATGCTTGCACAAAATACCGGAGGCAAATTGAAACCTGTAGCTTATTACTCCAAACGTCTTGATCCTGTAGCAAGTGCACTACCTCATTGTGTTAGAGCAGTGTGTGCAGCAGCTCAAGCAGTACACTGCTCATCTGAAGTTGTGTTATTCCATCCATTGACCCTCCTTGTACCACATGCTGTAGACATTTTGCTGACACAAACAAAAATGACTTTCTTATCACCAGCAAGACATTTATCTGTTCTGTCTACTTTGATGTCACAACCTCACATAACTGTTAAAAGATGCAATATCCTGAACTCTTCTTCACTCATTCCTACTGAAGAAGATGGCAACACACATAGCTGTATAGAACTAACTGAAGAACAATGTAAGCCTAGACAAGACTTACAAGACTTCCCTTTGCAGACAGGAGAGACATGGTTTGTTGACGGTTCATGTTCAAAGACAAATACAGGCCAAACTCAGACAGGATTTGCTGTAGTGACAGATAATAACATTGTGCATGCAGGAAAATTACCATCACATTTGTCAGCTCAAGCAGCTGAAATTATTGCACTTATTGAGGCATGCAAAGCTGCTAGTGGAAAGTGTGTAACTATTTATACTGACAGTCAATACGCCTTTTCCACATTACACTATTTTGCTGCACAGTGGTCACGTAGGGGTATGACAACCTCCACGGGCAAACCAGTGGAACATGCTCCTTTGTTAATAAAGTTACTGGATGCAGTGTTGCTACCAAAAAGAATAGCGGTGTGCAAATGCTCAGCGCACACAAGAAACACAGACCTTGTAACAAAAGGAAATGCTTTTGCAGATAAAATAGCTAAAGAGGCGGCTACAGGACTGCATGGCACATACATACTGACACACATTGACAACAGCACAGTGGAAGAACCAATCTCCACTGATGTTTTGAGAGACATTTAAAAACATTCACCTGACAAAGAGAAACAAATGTGGTTGAAACAAGGGGCTACTATTCATAATGACACCTACTACATTAACAACAAGCCCATCCTTCCTAAAAACCTTTTTAAAACAGCAGCTATTTTGAGCCATGGGCCTTGCCATGTCTCAACAGGAGGGATGATAAGAATGTTAGAGCAGCATTTCCATGCATATGGATTTAATATTTATTCAAAAAACTTTTGTAGAGCCTGTCTTACATGTTGTAAGCACAATGCTCAGGGGAATGATAGACCAAAGAGAGGGAAATTCCCACAAGCAGAACATCCATTTCAGTTTCTGCACATGGATTTTATTGAATTAAATAAATGCAACAACTATAAGTACTGTTTAGTGTTAATTTGTCCATTTTCTAAATGGGTAGAGATATTGCCAAGTAAAAATGCGGATGCATTGACCGTAGCTAAAGCTCTGTGCAAATGTATCATACCTGATCATGGCAAACCACAAAGACTGTACAGTGATAATGGTCCTCACTTTGTGAATGAGGTGGTCAAAAGAATAGCAGACAATCTTGGAATAGAATTAAAAAACCACTGCTCATACCATCCACAAAGTGCAGGGTTAGTGGAAAGAACAAACGGCACTGTAAAGCTAAGGTTAAGAAAAACCATGGAGCAGACAGGGAGAACGTGGGTTGAATGCATTGATCTTGTTAAATTGTATATGAGAATTATACCAACAGAGAATGGTCTAACTCCATTTGAGATTATTTATGGTCGACCATTTAAATTACCTGTATTTATTGATGATGACACAAAAGCTGAGGCAGAACATACTTTAGCAGATTGGATGCTTAAGTTACTAAGAAGTAAAGAAGTCATGAGTGCAAATAATCTGCCAGATAATGTGGTATCCTTGCAGGACAGCCAAATTGAACCTGGAGATCTGGTGCTGATTAAAGTCATCAAAAGGAAGTGCTGGTCCAACCCTCGCTGGGAGGGACCCTACAAAGTCATCCTGTCCACACCAACTGCTGTGAAGATTGAGGAGAGAGCCACCTGGATACATCGTAGCCATTGTAAGAGAGTGACCTCACTGGCCTGCGTCGAGTAGCAGTGGCAGTCCGGCTACAAAGGGTGGGAGGAAACTCCTGGTCTCAAACCGGTGAAGAAATCATCTGATCTGCGCTCACTAATCATGGCCATGTGGTGGAAACTCATTCTGGCTACATTCCTAGCAGGTACACTCTTAGTATTTTCCCAGCAGGAGCAGAAACAGAGACGATCGAAGAGATGGACACACATACACACAGATGACTGGGACTGGATCAACACTGACTCAAAACATCCATGGGAAGCGATGTTCCAGATGAGTTTAAACACCGATCAGAGGGGGGAAGATTTATTCTCACATTATTTCCACATGTAGGAGTGGCAAAAAATGCGTTGAGACTAGAAACTGTTGATTACCGATTTCAAGTGTTTGTGAACCAATCTGTTAAAATTGATGAAGGTCAAAACAGGGAAATAGATGCCTTAAGACTCATGAGCCTTCAGAATAGGATGGTATTGGACCTCCTGACTGCTTCTGAAGGAGGAGTCTGTGTGAAATTAGGAACAGCTTGTTGTACATACATACCTGATGAAGTAAACACAAACATTTCAGATGCTATGAATGTGTTGAAGGATTTACAAAAGGTAATGTCCCAAGACCATATTCAGCAGAACCAAATTGGTTGTCATGGTTTCTGTCTGGGTCTTGGTGGCAAATGTTGTTAAAATTTTTAACTCCATTTTTCATTATGTTACTTGTATTTTTCCTATTCTTTGCTTGTATTGTGCCTTGTTTAAGATCTATGGTGTCTAAGATGCTTAATCAGACTTTTTCTGTTTATGTGCTGTTACAAAGAATGGGTATTGAAGAATCAAACTTCAATGAATCACAATAACTAGATAAAGCTGGTTAAAAGGATGTGTGATATGTGATAACTATGTTATGGAAAATGACACTGGTACTGAAAATAGGAAACTAAGTGGTACTCATGTAGAAAATAACATAACAGTTTTCACATACTGATAAACAGGAGGGAATGTTGGAGTTTGTTATATTTTCTATTATATTCTATATTATATTCTTTGTGTTGTTATCATTATGTGAAGAGTGGTAGGTCACAGGACTCACATGGTCAACTTGGTGTGATGTATGTATTCTACGCTACATTCTTTCTTAATTTAGTTTACCCTTGGGACAGAGCAGGAGGTGCATCCTGTTCTGTGAATCTTCTAGTTTAGGACCTGTAGAGCAGGACATACATCATGTGTCCACATTCCTTCTTGGGTGAGAATATCTGGTTGTTCAGTAACCAGATGGTTTGACTTAAAGAAAAGTAATGTATGCATGAAATGTCCAATCACGTGAAGGCATACCCTTCTCTGTTCTGTCCTGTTTACAATAAAAAGAGCTTGCAAGGAGATACTCTTTGGAGTGGCTGTGTTCGGGTGAGTGCAACTGTCACTGAGACCCGCCGGCTCCCCTTGCAGCAAGTAAAAGACAAAGTCGACTTCTGTGTTTATTTCACTGTTGTAGAACTGTACTTTCTGGTGTAATCAGCGCTGTTGTGGTTATTAGAACCCAACATTTTTGGTGCACGCGATATGGCAAACAGCATGTCGAAAAAGGGTTATGCGAGACTACTGAAGAAAGTTAAGAACCAATTTCTAAACAGCCTTAGTTTTGACAAGCCGACCACATACTATTAATCGAAATTGAGACTTTCTCCCATGATAAATAGCTGCGCTTGCAGAAGCAGCCCTAGGATGTCAATTACAAGAGCTTGAATCTCCTCTCCACACTGCACTGGCATAGCGTTGGACCGATCAGCCTCTACATATGAGCATGGTCCCCATTAAGCTGAGAAAGTACCTAATGTGCACTAGGAGGTTTGAAAGCCCCTTAGAGTCGACCTTGCATGATGATGTGTCGCTTTGTGGTTAGATGCTACCCTCTGGAATTGACACCCTACGTGGCCAGTTTCTGTAGTGTAGTGGTTATCACATTCGCCTAACACGCGAAAGGTCCCTGGTTCGAAACCAGGCAGAAACACTGTTGCTGTCAGTGCACAGTCAGCCTGGTTAGAGTGTCTTGTAAAAGGGGTTGTCTCAGTTCTAACAATGCGAAAGGCAACACTTTTGGTTTTAGTACTACAAAGTTCCATAAAGATCTTGTCATCCCAAAGCCCCTTAGAAGTAATCTTTCGCGCCTCACACGCGAAAGGTCCCTGGTTCGAAACCAGGCAGAAACACTATTGTTGTTATTTTAAGATGACATGCACACTCAAGCTGTGTCAGTGGGTTGACTAAGTTCTTACGAATGCTTGCTCAGTAAAACAACCTGAAATCACAGAATGGCACAAATAGACAAAAGAGACAAAAAAACAAAAGATTACGCCAGGGTAGTCGCTGAATAAAGGCTGTGTGTCTTTGACAGAGCGGACGATTAAGTCAAGTCAAGTCAAGTGGCTTTTATTGTCATTTCTATTATACACAGTGGTACACAGTACACAGTAGAAATGAGATAACGTTCCTCCAGAACCAAGGTGCTACAAAACAACACAAGCTATGTAAAGTGCATCGAGTTCAACCTAGTGCAAACAGTGCAGATGAAAAACAGTAATGACAGACAGTGTAGATGGACAACACAAAATAACACAGGACAGGACACAAAACCTAAGACAGTGCCGACCAGTAAACCTATTGTATACTATTTTACAGTACAGTACAGTCAAGTGTGCCAAAGGTGCAAGAAAAGCAGCATGTAAACAGTATACTGCATTTGAATGTCCGGCATGTATAAAGTGCAATTGCAGTGGAATGATTACTGGCTAAAGTTGCAATAGTCGTCGTTCAATTTCAGTGTTGACTATCTGTTGAGGAGTCCCTTTCCTGCATTGCATGCCCTATTCTTGGTGCACGCGATATGGCAAACAGCATGTCGAAAAAGGGTTATGCGAGACTACTGAAGAAAGTTAAGAAATGTAACCGCAAGGGGGCACAAGCCAGTGTCTTCTTGTGCCAGTCCCAAGTCTGGATAAATGCAGAGGGTTGTGGCAGGAAGGGCATCCGACGTAAAACACATGCCAAATCAAACATGCGAATCGTGACAAAGGCTTCCATACCGGATCGGTCGGGGCCCGGGTCAACAACGACCGCCACCGGTGCTGTTGACCTACAGGGTACCGGTGGAAATTGGACTACTGTTGGTCGAAGACGAAGAAGAAGAGGAGGAAGGTGTGTTCGTAGGCAGAGAGAGAAGAGGAAAGCTAAGAATGTAGGACTGACAGTAGGGACTTTGAATGTTGGTACTATGACAGGGAAGGCTAGGGAGTTGATCGACATGATGCAGAGAAGGAAGGTGGACATACTGTGTGTCCAGGAGACCAGGTGGAAAGGTAGCAAGGCTAGAAGCTTAGGAGCAGGGTTCAAGTTGTTTTACCATGGGTCAGATAGGAAGAGAAATGGAGTAGGAGTTATATTGAAAGAGGATTTTGTGAGGAATGTTCTAGAGGTGAAAAGAGTATCAGACAGGTTGATGAGCCTGAAGCTGGAAGTTGAAGGGGTGATGTTCAATGTTGTGAGTGGTTATGCCCCACAGGTAGGATGTGAGTTAGAAGAGAAGGAGAAATTCTGGAGTGAGTTAGATGAAGTGATGCAGAGCATCCCCAGAGGTGAGAGAGTTGTCATTGGTGCAGATTTCAATGGGCATGTAGGTGAAGGGAACAGAGGTGATGAGACTGTTATGGGCAGGTTTGGTGTTCAGGACAGGAACGCAGAAGGTCAGATGGTGGTTGACTTTGCAAAGAGAATGGAAATGGCTGTAGTAAACACTTTCTTTCAGAAGAGGCAGGAACATAGGGTGACGTACAAGAGCGGAGGGAGAAGCACTCAGGTAGACTACATCTTATGTAGACGTTGTAATCTGAAAGAGATCAGTGACTGTAAAGCATTGGTAGGGGAGAGTGTAGCCAGACAACACAGGATGGTGGTGTGCAAAATGATGCTGGTGGTGAGGAAGATAAGGAGGATTAAGGCAGAGCAGAGGACGAAGTGGTGGAAGTTGAAAAAGGAAGAATGTCGTTTAGTTTTCAGGGAGGAGCTGAGACAGACTCTGGGTGGTTTGGAGGTGCTTCCAGATGACTGGACTACTACAGCTAATTTGATCAGGGAGACAGGTAGGAGGGTACTCGGTGTGTCATCTGGAAAGAGGAAAGCGGACAAGGAGACTTGGTGGTGGAACGAGGCAGTTCAGGAGTGTATACAGAGAAAGAGGTTAGCTAAGAAGAAGTGGGACACTGAGAGGACTGAAGAGAGTAGACAGGAGTACAGGGAGATACAGCGTAAGGTGAAGATAGAGGTGGCAAAGGCCAAACAAAGAGCATATGAGGACTTGTATGCTAGGTTGGACACTAAAGAGGGAGAGGTGGATTTGTACAGGTTGGCCAGACAAAGAGATAGAGATGGAAAGGATGTGCAGCAGGTTAGGGTGATTAAAGATAAGGATGGAAATGTATTGACAGGTGCCAGTAGTGTGATGGGAAGATGGAAGGAGTACTTTGAAGAGTTGATGAACGAGGAAAATGAAAGGGAACGAAGAGTAGAAGAGGTGACTGTTGTGAAGCAGGAAGTAGCAAAGATTAGTAAGAGTGAAGTGAGGAGGACATTGAAGAGGATGAAGAGTGGAAAGGTAGTTGGTCCTGATGACATACCTGTGGAGGTATGGAAGTGTCTAGGAGAGGTGGCAGTAGAGTTTTTGACTAGTTTGTTTAACAAGATCTTGGAGAGTGAGAGGATGCCAGAGGACTGGAGGAAAAGTGTACTGGTACCAATTTTTAAGAACAAGGGAGATGCGCAGAGCTGTGGCAACTACAGAGGAATAAAGCTGATGAGTCACACAATGAAGTTGTGGGAAAGAGTAGTGGAAGCTCGGCTAAGGGCAGAGGTGAACATTTGTGAGCAGCAATATGGTTTCATGCCTAGAAAGAGTACAACAGATGCAGTATTTGCTTTGAGGACGCTGATGGAGAAGTACAGAGAGGGTCATAGGGAGTTGCATTGTGTCTTCGTAGATTTAGAAAAAGCGTATGACAGGGTGCCGAGAGAGGAGCTGTGGTATTGTATGAGGACGTCTGGAGTGGCAGAGAAGTATGTTAGAGTGGTGCAGGACATGTATGAGAGCTGTAAGACAGTGGTGAGGTGTGCTGTAGGTGTGACAGAGGAGTTCAAGGTGGAGGTGGGTCTGCATCAAGGATCGGCTTTGAGCCCCTTCTTGTTTGCTCTGGTGATGGACAGACTGACAGATGAGGTTAGACAAGAATCTCCCTGGACTATGATGTTTGCAGATGACATTGTTATTTGTAGTGAGAGCAGGGAGCAGGTGGAGGAAAATCTAGAGAAGTGGAGGTCTGCTCTGGAAAACAGAGGAATGAAGCTTAGCCGCAGCAAGACAGAATACATGTGTGTGAATGAGAGGGACCCAGGTGGAACGGTGAGGTTACAGGGAGCAGAGGTGAAGAAGGTGCAGGACTTTAAGTATTTAGGGTCAACGGTTCAGAGCAACGGTGAGTGTGGAAAAGAGGTGAAGAGGCGAGTGCAGGCAGGTTGGAACGGGTGGAGAAAAGTGTCAGGTGTGTTGTGTGATAAAAGAGTATCAGCGAGAATGAAAGGAAAGGTGTTCAAGACGGTGGTGAGACCAGCAATGTTGTTCGGCTTAGAGACTGTTGCACTGAAGAAAAGACAGGAGGCAGAGCTGGAGGTTGCAGAGCTTAAGATGTTGAGGTTCTCTTTGGGAGTGACGAGGATGGACAGGATCAGGAATGAGTACATCAGAGGGACAGCTCATGTTAGATGTTTTGGAGATAAAGTCAGAGAGGCCAGATTGAGGTGGTTTGGACATGTTCAGAGGAGAAACTGTGAATATATCGGTAGAAGGATGCTGAGGTTGGAGCTGCCAGGCAGGAGGTCTAGAGGAAGACCAAAGAGGAGATTTATGGATGTAGTGAGGGAGGACATGAAGTTAGTTGGTGTGAGAGAAGAGGATGCAGAGGACAGAGTTAGATGGAGGCACATGATTCGCTGTGGCGACCCCTGAAAGGGAGCAGCCGAAAGGAAAAGAAGACTGAAGAAAGTTAAGAACCAATTTCTAAACAGCCTTAGTTTGGACAAGCCGACCACATACTATTAATCGAAATAGAGAATTTCTCCCATGATAAATAGCTGCACTTGCAGCAGCAGCCCTAGGATGTCAATTACAAGAGCTTCAATCTCCTCTCCACACTGCACTGGCATAGCGTTGGACCGATCAGCCTCTACATATGAGCATGGTCCCCATTAAGCTGAGAAAGTACCTATTGTGCACTAGGAGGTTTGAAAACCTCTTAGAGTCGACCTTGCATGATGATGTGTCGCTTTGTGGTTAGATGCTACCCTCTGGAATTGACACCCTACGTGGCCAGTTTCTGTAGTGTAGTGGTTATCACATTCGCCTAACACGCGAAAGGTCCCTGGTTCGAAACCAGGCAGAAACACTGTTGCTGTCAGTGCACAGTCAGCCTGGTTGGAGTGTCTTGTAAAAGGGGTTGTCTCAGTTCTAACAATGCGAAAGGCAACACTTTTGGTTTTAGTACTACAAAGTTCCATAAAGATCTTCTCATCCCAAAGCCCCTTAGGAGTAATCTTCCGCGACTGTTTTATTCACTTTGCTGGGAAGCTACGCTCTGAAGAAGTTTGTCAAAGTGGCCGGTTTCTGTGGTGTAGCGGTTATCACGTTCGCCTCACACGTGAAAGGTCCCTGGTTCGAAACCAGGAAGAAACACTCCTGTTGTTATTTTAAGATGACATGCACACTCAAGCTGTGTCAGTGGGTTGACTAAGTTCTTACGAATGCTTGCTCAGTAAAACAACCTGAAATCACAGAATGGCACAAATAGACAAAAGAGACAAAAAAACAAAAGATTACGCCAGGGTAGTCGCTGAATAAAGGCTGTGTGTCTTTGACAGAGCGGACGATTAAGTCAAGTCAAGTCAAGTGGCTTTTATTGTCATTTCTACTATACACAGTGGTACACAGTACACAGTAGAAACGAGATAACGTTCCTCCAGAACCAAGGTGCTACAAAACAACACAAGCTATGTAAAGTGCATCGAGTTCAACCTAGTGCAAACAGTGCAGATGAAAAACAGTAATGACAGACAGTGTAGATGGACAACACAAAATAACACAGGACAGGACACAAAACCTAAGACAGTGCCGACCAGTAAACCTATTGTATACTATTTTACAGTACAGTACAGTCAAGTGTGCCAAAGGTGCAAAAAAAGCAGCATGTAAACAGTATACTGCATTTGAATGTCCGGCATGTATAAAGTGCAATTGCAGTGGAATGATTACTGGCTAAAGTTGCAATAGTCGTCGTTCAATTTCAGTGTTGACTATCTGTTGAGGAGTCCCTTTCCTGCATTGCATGCCCTATTCTTGGTGCACGCGATATGGCAAACAGCATGTCGAAAAAGGGTTATGCGAGACTACTGAAAAAAGTTAAGAACCAATTTCTAAACAGCCTTAGTTTGGACAAGCCGACCACATACTATTAATCGAAATTGAGACTTTCTCCCATGATAAATAGCTGCGCTTGCAGAAGCAGCCCTAGGATGTCAATTACAAGAGCTTCAATCTCCACTCCACACTGCACTGGCATAGTGTTGGACCGATCAGCCTCTACATATGAGCATATGGTCCTCATTAAGCTGAGAAAGTACCTATTGTGCACTAGGAGGTTTGAAAGCCCCTTAGAGTCGACCTTGTAAAATAACACAGGACAGGACAAAAAACCTAAGATAGTGACGACCAGTAAACCTATTGTATACTATTTTACAGTACAGTACAGTCAAGTGTGCCAAAGGTACAAAAAAAGCAGCATGTAAACAGTATAGTGCATTTGAATGTCCGGCATGTATACAGTGTAGTGGTTATCACATTCGCCTAACACGCGAAAGGTCCCTGGTTCGAAACCAGGCAGAAACACTGTTGCTGTCCATTATTATCTGCACAGTCATCCTGGTTGGAGTGTCTTGTAAAAGGGGTTGTCTAAGTTCTAACAATGCGAAAGGCAACACTTTTGGTTTTAGTACTACAAAGTTCCATAAAGATCTTGTCATCCCAAAGCCCCTTAGAAGTAATATTCCGCGACTGTTTTATTCACTTTGCTGGGAAGCTACGCTCTGAAGAAGTTTGTCAAAGTGGCCGGTTTCTGTGGTGTAGCGGTTATCACGTTCGCCTCACACGCGAAAGGTCCCTGGTTCGAAACCAGGCAGAAACACTATTGTTGTTATTTTAAGATGACATGCACACTCAAGCTGTGTCAGTGGGTTGACTAAGTTCTTACGAATGCTTGCTCAGTAAAACAACCTGAAATCACAGAATGGCACAAATAGACAAAAGAGACAAAAAAACAAAAGATTACGCCAGGGTAGTCGCTGAATAAAGGCTGTGTGTCTTTGACAGAGCGGACGATTAAGTCAAGTCAAGTCAAGTCAAGTCAAGTGGCTTTTATTGTCATTTCTACTATACACAGTGGTACACAGTACACAGTAGAAACGAGATAACGTTCCTCCAGAACCAAGGTGCTACAAAACAACACAAGCTATGTAAAGTGCATCGAGTTCAACCTAGTGCAAACAGTGCAGATGAAAAACAGTAATGACAGACAGTGTAGATGGACAACACAAAATAACACAGGACAGGACACAAAACCTAAGACAGTGCCGACCAGTAAACCTATTGTATACTATTTTACAGTACAGTACAGTCAAGTGTGCCAAAGGTGCAAGAAAAGCAGCATGTAAACAGTATACTGCATTTGAATGTCCGGCATGTATAAAGTGCAATTGCAGTGGAATGATTACTGGCTAAAGTTGCAATAGTCGTCGTTCAATTTCAGTGTTGACTATCTGTTGAGGAGTCCCTTTCCTGCATTGCATGCCCTATTCTTGGTGCACGCGATATGGCAAACAGCATGTCGAAAAAGGGTTATGCGAGACTACTGAAGAAAGTTAAGAACCAATTTCTAAACAGCCTTAGTTTGGACAAGCCGACCACATACTATTAATCAAAATTGAGACTTTCTCCCATGATAAATAGCTGCGCTTGCAGAAGCAGCCCTAGGATGTCAATTACAAGAGCTTCAATCTCCTCTCCACACTGCACTGGCATAGCGTTGGACCGATCAGCCTCTACATATGAGCATGGTCCCCATTAAGCTGAGAAAGTACCTATTGTGCACTAGGAGGTTTGAAAGCCCCTTAGAGTCGACCTTGCATGATGATGTGTCGCTTTGTGGTTAGATGCTACCCTCTGGAATTGACACCCTACGTGGCCGGTTTCTGTGGTGTAGCGGTTATTATGTTCGCCTCACACGCGAAACGTCCCTGGTTCGAAACCAGGCAGAAACACTCTTGTTGTTATTTTAAGATGACATGCACACTCAAGCTGTGTCAGTGGGTTGACTAAGTTCTTACGAATTCTTGCTCAGTAAAACAACCTGAAATCACAGAATGGCACAAATAGACAAAAGAGACAAAAAAACAAAAGATTAGGCCAGGGTAGTCGCTGAATAAAGGCTGTGTGTCTTTGACAGAGCGGACGATTAAGTCAAGTCAAGTCAAGTGGCTTTTATTGTCATTTCTATTATACACAGTGGTACACAGTACACAGTAGAAATGAGATAACGTTCCTCCAGAACCAAGGTGCTACAAAACAACACAAGCTATGTAAAGTGCATCGAGTTCAACCTAGTGCAAACAGTGCAGATGAAAAACAGTAATGACAGACAGTGTAGACGGACAACACAAAATAACACAGGACAGGACAAAAAACCTAAGATAGTGCCGACCAGTAAACCTATTGTATACTATTTTACAGTACAGTACAGTCAAGTGTGCCAAAGGTACAAAAAAAGCAGCATGTAAACAGTATAGTGCATTTGAATGTCCGGCATGTATACAGTTCAATTGCAGTGGAATGATTACTGGCTAAAGTTGCAATAGTCGTCTTTCAATTTCAGTTTTGACTATCTGTTGAGGAGTCCCTTTCCTGCATTGCATTCCCTATTCTTGGTGCACGCGATATGGCAAACAGCATGTCGAAAAAGGGTTATGCGAGACTACTGAAGAAAGTTAAGAACCAATTTCTAAACAGCCTTTGTTTGGACAAGCCGACCACGACCACGATAAATAGCTGCACTTGCAGCAGCAGCCCTAGGATGTCAATTACAAGAGCTTCAATCTCCTCTCCACACTGCACTGGCATAGCGTTGGACCGATCAGCCTCTACATATGAGCATGGTCCCCATTAAGCTGAGAAAGTACCTATTGTGCACTAGGAGGTTTGAAAGCCCCTTAGAGTCGACCTTGCATGATGATGTGTCGCTTTGTGGTTAGATGCTACCCTCTGAAAGTGCCACCCTACGTGGCCAGTTTCTGTAGTGTAGTGGTTATCACATTCGCCTAACACGCGAAAGGTCCCTGGTTCGAAACCAGGCAGAAACACTGTTGCTGTCCATTATTATCTGCACAGTCAGCCTGGTTGGAGTGTCTTGTAAAAGGGGTTGTCTCAGTTCTAACAATGAGAAAGGCAACACTTTTGGTTTTAGTACTACAAAGTTCCATAAAGATCTTGTCATCCCAAAGCCCCTTAGGAGTAATCTTCCGCGACTGTTTTATTCACTTTGCTGGGAAGCTACGCTCTGAAGAAGTTTGTCAAAGTGGCCGGTTTCTGTGGTGTAGCGGTTATCACGTTCGCCTCACACGCGAAAGGTCCCTGGTTCGAAACCAGGCAGAAACACTCTTGTTGTTATTTTAAGATGACATGCACACTCAAGCTGTGTCAGTGGGTTGACTAAGTTCTTACGAATGCTTGCTCAGTAAAACAACCTGAAATCACAGAATGGCACAAATAGACAAAAGAGACAAAAAAACAAAAGATTACGCCAGGGTAGTCGCTGAATAAAGGCTGTGTGTCTTTGACAGAGCGGACGATTAAGTCAAGTCAAGTCAAGTCAAGTCAAGTGGCTTTTATTGTCATTTCTACTATACACAGTGGTACACAGTACACAGTAGAAACGAGATAACGTTCCTCCAGAACCAAGGTGCTACAAAACAACACAAACTATGTAAAGTGCATCGAGTTCAACCTAGTGTAAACAGTGCAGATGAAAAACAGTACAGACAGACAGTGTAGACGGACAACACAAAATAACACAGGACAGGACAAAAAACCTAAGATAGTGCCGACCAGTAAACCTATTGTATACTATTTTACAGTACAGTACAGTCAAGTGTGCCAAAGGTACAAAAAAAGCAGCATGTAAACAGTATAGTGCATTTGAATGTCCGGCATGTATACAGTGCAATTGCAGTGGAGTGATTACTGGCTAAAGTTGCAATAGTCGTTGTTCAATTTCAGTTTTGACTATCTGTTGAGGAGTCCCTTTCCTGCATTGCATGCCCTATTCTTGGTGCACGCGATATGGCAAACAGCATGTCGAAAAAGGGTTATGCGAGACTACTGAAGAAAGTTAAGAAATGTAACCGCAAGGGGGCACAAGCCAGTGTCTTCTTGTGCCAGTCCCAAGTCTGGATAAATGCAGAGGGTTGTGGCAGGAAGGGCATCCGACGTAAAACACATGCCAAATCAAACATGCGAATCGTGACAAAGGCTTCCATACCGGATCGGTCGGGGCCCGGGTCAACAACGACCGCCACCGGTGCTGTTGACCTACAGGGTACCGGTGGAAATTGGACTACTGTTGGTCGAAGACGAAGAAGAAGAGGAGGAAGGTGTGTTCGTAAGCAGAGAGAGAAGAGGAAAGCTAAGAATGTAGGACTGACAGTAGGGACTTTGAATGTTGGTACTATGACAGGGAAGGCTAGGGAGTTGATCGACATGATGCAGAGAAGGAAGGTGGACATACTGTGTGTCCAGGAGACCAGGTGGAAAGGTAGCAAGGCTAGAAGCTTAGGAGCAGGGTTCAAGTTGTTTTACCATGGGTCAGATAGGAAGAGAAATGGAGTAGGAGTTATATTGAAAGAGGATTTTGTGAGGAATGTTCTAGAGGTGAAAAGAGTATCAGACAGGTTGATGAGCCTGAAGCTGGAAGTTGAAGGGGTGATGTTCAATGTTGTGAGTGGTTATGCCCCACAGGTAGGATGTGAGTTAGAAGAGAAGGAGAAATTCTGGAGTGAGTTAGATGAAGTGATGCAGAGCATCCCCAGAGGTGAGAGAGTTGTCATTGGTGCAGATTTCAATGGGCATGTAGGTGAAGGGAACAGAGGTGATGAGACTGTTATGGGCAGGTTTGGTGTTCAGGACAGGAACGCAGAAGGTCAGATGGTGGTTGACTTTGCAAAGAGAATGGAAATGGCTGTAGTAAACACTTTCTTTCAGAAGAGGCAGGAACATAGGGTGACGTACAAGAGCGGAGGGAGAAGCACTCAGGTAGACTACATCTTATGTAGACGTTGTAATCTGAAAGAGATCAGTGACTGTAAAGCATTGGTAGGGGAGAGTGTAGCCAGACAACACAGGATGGTGGTGTGCAAAATGATGCTGGTGGTGAGGAAGATAAGGAGGATTAAGGCAGAGCAGAGGACGAAGTGGTGGAAGTTGAAAAAGGAAGAATGTCGTTTAGTTTTCAGGGAGGAGCTGAGACAGACTCTGGGTGGTTTGGAGGTGCTTCCAGATGACTGGATTACTACAGCTAATTTGATCAGGGAGACAGGTAGGAGGGTACTCGGTGTGTCATCTGGAAAGAGGAAAGCGGACAAGGAGACTTGGTGGTGGAACGAGGCAGTTCAGGAGTGTATACAGAGAAAGAGGTTAGCTAAGAAGAAGTGGGACACTGAGAGGACTGAAGAGAGTAGACAGGAGTACAGGGAGATACAGCGTAAGGTGAAGATAGAGGTGGCAAAGGCCAAACAAAGAGCATATGAGGACTTGTATGCTAGGTTGGACACTAAAGAGGGAGAGGTGGATTTGTACAGGTTGGCCAGACAAAGAGATAGAGATGGAAAGGATGTGCAGCAGGTTAGGGTGATTAAAGATAAGGATGGAAATGTATTGACAGGTGCCAGTAGTGTGATGGGAAGATGGAAGGAGTACTTTGAAGAGTTGATGAACGAGGAAAATGAAAGGGAACGAAGAGTAGAAGAGGTGACTGTTGTGAAGCAGGAAGTAGCAAAGATTAGTAAGAGTGAAGTGAGGAGGACATTGAAGAGGATGAAGAGTGGAAAGGTAGTTGGTCCTGATGACATACCTGTGGAGGTATGGAAGTGTCTAGGAGAGGTGGCAGTAGAGTTTTTGACTAGTTTGTTTAACAAGATCTTGGAGAGTGAGAGGATGCCAGAGGACTGGAGGAAAAGTGTACTGGTACCAATTTTTAAGAACAAGGGAGATGCGCAGAGCTGTGGCAACTACAGAGGAATAAAGCTGATGAGTCACACAATGAAGTTGTGGGAAAGAGTAGTGGAAGCTCGGCTAAGGGCAGAGGTGAACATTTGTGAGCAGCAATATGGTTTCATGCCTAGAAAGAGTACAACAGATGCAGTATTTGCTTTGAGGACGCTGATGGAGAAGTACAGAGAGGGTCATAGGGAGTTGCATTGTGTCTTCGTAGATTTAGAAAAAGCGTATGACAGGGTGCCGAGAGAGGAGCTGTGGTATTGTATGAGGACGTCTGGAGTGGCAGAGAAGTATGTTAGAGTGGTGCAGGACATGTATGAGAGCTGTAAGACAGTGGTGAGGTGTGCTGTAGGTGTGACAGAGGAGTTCAAGGTGGAGGTGGGTCTGCATCAAGGATCGGCTTTGAGCCCCTTCTTGTTTGCTCTGGTGATGGACAGACTGACAGATGAGGTTAGACAAGAATCTCCCTGGACTATGATGTTTGCAGATGACATTGTTATTTGTAGTGAGAGCAGGGAGCAGGTGGAGGAAAATCTAGAGAAGTGGAGGTCTGCTCTGGAAAACAGAGGAATGAAGCTTAGCCGCAGCAAGACAGAATACATGTGTGTGAATGAGAGGGACCCAGGTGGAACGGTGAGGTTACAGGGAGCAGAGGTGAAGAAGGTGCAGGACTTTAAGTATTTAGGGTCAACGGTTCAGAGCAACGGTGAGTGTGGAAAAGAGGTGAAGAGGCGAGTGCAGGCAGGTTGGAACGGGTGGAGAAAAGTGTCAGGTGTGTTGTGTGATAAAAGAGTATCAGCGAGAATGAAAGGAAAGGTGTTCAAGACGGTGGTGAGACCAGCAATGTTGTTCGGCTTAGAGACTGTTGCACTGAAGAAAAGACAGGAGGCAGAGCTGGAGGTTGCAGAGCTTAAGATGTTGAGGTTCTCTTTGGGAGTGACGAGGATGGACAGGATCAGGAATGAGTACATCAGAGGGACAGCTCATGTTAGATGTTTTGGAGATAAAGTCAGAGAGGCCAGATTGAGGTGGTTTGGACATGTTCAGAGGAGAAACTGTGAATATATCGGTAGAAGGATGCTGAGGTTGGAGCTGCCAGGCAGGAGGTCTAGAGGAAGACCAAAGAGGAGATTTATGGATGTAGTGAGGGAGGACATGAAGTTAGTTGGTGTGAGAGAAGAGGATGCAGAGGACAGAGTTAGATGGAGGCACATGATTCGCTGTGGCGACCCCTGAAAGGGAGCAGCCGAAAGGAAAAGAAGACTGAAGAAAGTTAAGAACCAATTTCTAAACAGCCTTAGTTTGGACAAGCCGACCACATACTATTAATCGAAATAGAGAATTTCTCCCATGATAAATAGCTGCACTTGCAGCAGCAGCCCTAGGATGTCAATTACAAGAGCTTCAATCTCCTCTCCACACTGCACTGGCATAGCGTTGGACCGATCAGCCTCTACATATGAGCATGGTCCCCATTAAGCTGAGAAAGTACCTATTGTGCACTAGGAGGTTTGAAAACCTCTTAGAGTCGACCTTGCATGATGATGTGTCGCTTTGTGGTTAGATGCTACCCTCTGGAATTGACACCCTACGTGGCCAGTTTCTGTAGTGTAGTGGTTATCACATTCGCCTAACACGCGAAAGGTCCCTGGTTCGAAACCAGGCAGAAACACTGTTGCTGTCAGTGCACAGTCAGCCTGGTTGGAGTGTCTTGTAAAAGGGGTTGTCTCAGTTCTAACAATGCGAAAGGCAACACTTTTGGTTTTAGTACTACAAAGTTCCATAAAGATCTTCTCATCCCAAAGCCCCTTAGGAGTAATCTTCCGCGACTGTTTTATTCACTTTGCTGGGAAGCTACGCTCTGAAGAAGTTTGTCAAAGTGGCCGGTTTCTGTGGTGTAGCGGTTATCACGTTCGCCTCACACGCGAAAGGTCCCTGGTTCGAAACCAGGCAGAAACACTCCTGTTGTTATTTTAAGATGACATGCACACTCAAGCTGTGTCAGTGGGTTGACTAAGTTCTTACGAATGCTTGCTCAGTAAAACAACCTGAAATCACAGAATGGCACAAATAGACAAAAGAGACAAAAAAACAAAAGATTACGCCAGGGTAGTCGCTGAATAAAGGCTGTGTGTCTTTGACAGAGCGGACGATTAAGTCAAGTCAAGTCAAGTGGCTTTTATTGTCATTTCTACTATACACAGTGGTACACAGTACACAGTAGAAACGAGATAACGTTCCTCCAGAACCAAGGTGCTACAAAACAACACAAGCTATGTAAAGTGCATCGAGTTCAACCTAGTGCAAACAGTGCAGATGAAAAACAGTAATGACAGACAGTGTAGATGGACAACACAAAATAACACAGGACAGGACACAAAACCTAAGACAGTGCCGACCAGTAAACCTATTGTATACTATTTTACAGTACAGTACAGTCAAGTGTGCCAAAGGTGCAAAAAAAGCAGCATGTAAACAGTATACTGCATTTGAATGTCCGGCATGTATAAAGTGCAATTGCAGTGGAATGATTACTGGCTAAAGTTGCAATAGTCGTCGTTCAATTTCAGTGTTGACTATCTGTTGAGGAGTCCCTTTCCTGCATTGCATGCCCTATTCTTGGTGCACGCGATATGGCAAACAGCATGTCGAAAAAGGGTTATGCGAGACTACTGAAAAAAGTTAAGAACCAATTTCTAAACAGCCTTAGTTTGGACAAGCCGACCACATACTATTAATCGAAATTGAGACTTTCTCCCATGATAAATAGCTGCGCTTGCAGAAGCAGCCCTAGGATGTCAATTACAAGAGCTTCAATCTCCACTCCACACTGCACTGGCATAGTGTTGGACCGATCAGCCTCTACATATGAGCATATGGTCCTCATTAAGCTGAGAAAGTACCTATTGTGCACTAGGAGGTTTGAAAGCCCCTTAGAGTCGACCTTGTAAAATAACACAGGACAGGACAAAAAACCTAAGATAGTGACGACCAGTAAACCTATTGTATACTATTTTACAGTACAGTACAGTCAAGTGTGCCAAAGGTACAAAAAAAGCAGCATGTAAACAGTATAGTGCATTTGAATGTCCGGCATGTATACAGTGTAGTGGTTATCACATTTGCCTAACACGCGAAAGGTCCCTGGTTCGAAACCAGGCAGAAACACTGTTGCTGTCCATTATTATCTGCACAGTCAGCCTGGTTGGAGTGTCTTGTAAAAGGGGTTGTCTCAGTTATAACAATGCGAAAGGCAACACTTTTGGTTTTAGTACTACAAAGTTCCATAAAGATCTTGTCATCCCAAAGCCCCTTAGAAGTAATCTTCCGCGACTGTTTTATTCACTTTGCTGGGAAGCTACGCTCTGAAGAAGTTTGTCAAAGTGGCCGGTTTCTGTGGTGTAGCGGTTATCACGTTCGCCTCACACGCGAAAGGTCCCTGGTTCGAAACCAGGCAGAAACACTATTGTTGTTATTTTAAGATGACATGCACACTCAAGCTGTGTCAGTGGGTTGACTAAGTTCTTACGAATGCTTGCTCAGTAAAACAACCTGAAATCACAGAATGGCACAAATAGACAAAAGAGACAAAAAAACAAAAGATTACGCCAGGGTAGTCGCTGAATAAAGGCTGTGTGTCTTTGACAGAGCGGACGATTAAGTCAAGTCAAGTCAAGTCAAGTCAAGTGGCTTTTATTGTCATTTCTACTATACACAGTGGTACACAGTACACAGTAGAAACGAGATAACGTTCCTCCAGAACCAAGGTGCTACAAAACAACACAAACTATGTAAAGTGCATCGAGTTCAACCTAGTGTAAACAGTGCAGATGAAAAACAGTATAGACAGACAGTGTAGACGGACAACACAAAATAACACAGGACAGGACAAAAAACCTAAGATAGTGCCGACCAGTAAACCTATTGTATACTATTTTACAGTACAGTACAGTCAAGTGTGCCAAAGGTACAAAAAAAGCAGCATGTAAACAGTATAGTGCATTTGAATGTCCGGCATGTATACAGTTCAATTGCAGTGGAATGATTACTGGCTAAAGTTGCAATAGTCGTCTTTCAATTTCAGTTTTGACTATCTGTTGAGGAGTCCCTTTCCTGCATTGCATTCCCTATTCTTGGTGCACGCGATATGGCAAACAGCATGTCGAAAAAGGGTTATGCGAGACTACTGAAGAAAGTTAAGAACCAATTTCTAAACAGCCTTTGTTTGGACAAGCCGACCACGACCACGATAAATAGCTGCACTTGCAGCAGCAGCCCTAGGATGTCAATTACAAGAGCTTCAATCTCCTCTCCACACTGCACTGGCATAGCGTTGGACCGATCAGCCTCTACATATGAGCATGGTCCCCATTAAGCTGAGAAAGTACCTATTGTGCACTAGGAGGTTTGAAAGCCCCTTAGAGTCGACCTTGCATGATGATGTGTCGCTTTGTGGTTAGATGCTACCCTCTGAAAGTGCCACCCTACGTGGCCAGTTTCTGTAGTGTAGTGGTTATCACATTCGCCTAACACGCGAAAGGTCCCTGGTTCGAAACCAGGCAGAAACACTGTTGCTGTCCATTATTATCTGCACAGTCAGCCTGGTTGGAGTGTCTTGTAAAAGGGGTTGTCTCAGTTCTAACAATGAGAAAGGCAACACTTTTGGTTTTAGTACTACAAAGTTCCATAAAGATCTTGTCATCCCAAAGCCCCTTAGGAGTAATCTTCCGCGACTGTTTTATTCACTTTGCTGGGAAGCTACGCTCTGAAGAAGTTTGTCAAAGTGGCCGGTTTCTGTGGTGTAGCGGTTATCACGTTCGCCTCACACGCGAAAGGTCCCTGGTTCGAAACCAGGCAGAAACACTGTTGTTGTTATTTTAAGATGACATGCACACTCAAGCTGTGTCAGTGGGTTGACTAAGTTCTTACGAATGCTTGCTCAGTAAAACAACCTGAAATCACAGAATGGCACAAATAGACAAAAGAGACAAAAAAACAAAAGATTACGCCAGGGTAGTCGCTGAATAAAGGCTGTGTGTCTTTGACAGAGCGTACGATTAAGTCAAGTCAAGTCAAGTCAAGTCAAGTGGCTTTTATTGTCATTTCTACTATACACAGTGGTACACAGTACACAGTAGAAACGAGATAACGTTCCTCCAGAACCAAGTTGCTACAAAACAACACAAACTATGTAAAGTGCATCGAGTTCAACCTAGTGTAAACAGTGCAGATGAAAAACAGTACAGACAGACAGTGTAGACGGACAACACAAAATAACACAGGACAGGACAAAAAACCTAAGATAGTGCCGACCAGTAAACCTATTGTATACTATTTTACAGTACAGTACAGTCAAGTGTGCCAAAGGTACAAAAAAAAGCAGCATGTAAACAGTATAGTGCATTTGAATGTCCGGCATGTATACAGTGCAATTGCAGTGGAATGATTACTGGCTAAAGTTGCAATACTCGTCGTTCAATTTCAGTTTTGACTATCTGTTGAGGAGTCCCTTTCCTGCATTGCATTCTCTATTCTTGGTGCACGCGATATGGCAAACAGCATGTCGAAAAAGGGTTATGCGAGACTACTGAAGAAAGTTAAGAAATGTAACCGCAAGGGGGCACAAGCCAGTGTCTTCTTGTGCCAGTCCCAAGTCTGGATAAATGCAGAGGGTTGTGGCAGGAAGGGCATCCGACGTAAAACACATGCCAAATCAAACATGCGAATCGTGACAAAGGCTTCCATACCGGATCGGTCGGGGCCCGGGTCAACAACGACCGCCACCGGTGCTGTTGACCTACAGGGTACCGGTGGAAATTGGACTACTGTTGGTCGAAGACGAAGAAGAAGAGGAGGAAGGTGTGTTCGTAAGCAGAGAGAGAAGAGGAAAGCTAAGAATGTAGGACTGACAGTAGGGACTTTGAATGTTGGTACTATGACAGGGAAGGCTAGGGAGTTGATCGACATGATGCAGAGAAGGAAGGTGGACATACTGTGTGTCCAGGAGACCAGGTGGAAAGGTAGCAAGGCTAGAAGCTTAGGAGCAGGGTTCAAGTTGTTTTACCATGGGTCAGATAGGAAGAGAAATGGAGTAGGAGTTATATTGAAAGAGGATTTTGTGAGGAATGTTCTAGAGGTGAAAAGAGTATCAGACAGGTTGATGAGCCTGAAGCTGGAAGTTGAAGGGGTGATGTTCAATGTTGTGAGTGGTTATGCCCCACAGGTAGGATGTGAGTTAGAAGAGAAGGAGAAATTCTGGAGTGAGTTAGATGAAGTGATGCAGAGCATCCCCAGAGGTGAGAGAGTTGTCATTGGTGCAGATTTCAATGGGCATGTAGGTGAAGGGAACAGAGGTGATGAGACTGTTATGGGCAGGTTTGGTGTTCAGGACAGGAACGCAGAAGGTCAGATGGTGGTTGACTTTGCAAAGAGAATGGAAATGGCTGTAGTAAACACTTTCTTTCAGAAGAGGCAGGAACATAGGGTGACGTACAAGAGCGGAGGGAGAAGCACTCAGGTAGACTACATCTTATGTAGACGTTGTAATCTGAAAGAGATCAGTGACTGTAAAGCATTGGTAGGGGAGAGTGTAGCCAGACAACACAGGATGGTGGTGTGCAAAATGATGCTGGTGGTGAGGAAGATAAGGAGGATTAAGGCAGAGCAGAGGACGAAGTGGTGGAAGTTGAAAAAGGAAGAATGTCGTTTAGTTTTCAGGGAGGAGCTGAGACAGACTCTGGGTGGTTTGGAGGTGCTTCCAGATGACTGGACTACTACAGCTAATTTGATCAGGGAGACAGGTAGGAGGGTACTCGGTGTGTCATCTGGAAAGAGGAAAGCGGACAAGGAGACTTGGTGGTGGAACGAGGCAGTTCAGGAGTGTATACAGAGAAAGAGGTTAGCTAAGAAGAAGTGGGACACTGAGAGGACTGAAGAGAGTAGACAGGAGTACAGGGAGATACAGCGTAAGGTGAAGATAGAGGTGGCAAAGGCCAAACAAAGAGCATATGAGGACTTGTATGCTAGGTTGGACACTAAAGAGGGAGAGGTGGATTTGTACAGGTTGGCCAGACAAAGAGATAGAGATGGAAAGGATGTGCAGCAGGTTAGGGTGATTAAAGATAAGGATGGAAATGTATTGACAGGTGCCAGTAGTGTGATGGGAAGATGGAAGGAGTACTTTGAAGAGTTGATGAACGAGGAAAATGAAAGGGAACGAAGAGTAGAAGAGGTGACTGTTGTGAAGCAGGAAGTAGCAAAGATTAGTAAGAGTGAAGTGAGGAGGACATTGAAGAGGATGAAGAGTGGAAAGGTAGTTGGTCCTGATGACATACCTGTGGAGGTATGGAAGTGTCTAGGAGAGGTGGCAGTAGAGTTTTTGACTAGTTTGTTTAACAAGATCTTGGAGAGTGAGAGGATGCCAGAGGACTGGAGGAAAAGTGTACTGGTACCAATTTTTAAGAACAAGGGAGATGCGCAGAGCTGTGGCAACTACAGAGGAATAAAGCTGATGAGTCACACAATGAAGTTGTGGGAAAGAGTAGTGGAAGCTCGGCTAAGGGCAGAGGTGAACATTTGTGAGCAGCAATATGGTTTCATGCCTAGAAAGAGTACAACAGATGCAGTATTTGCTTTGAGGACGCTGATGGAGAAGTACAGAGAGGGTCATAGGGAGTTGCATTGTGTCTTCGTAGATTTAGAAAAAGCGTATGACAGGGTGCCGAGAGAGGAGCTGTGGTATTGTATGAGGACGTCTGGAGTGGCAGAGAAGTATGTTAGAGTGGTGCAGGACATGTATGAGAGCTGTAAGACAGTGGTGAGGTGTGCTGTAGGTGTGACAGAGGAGTTCAAGGTGGAGGTGGGTCTGCATCAAGGATCGGCTTTGAGCCCCTTCTTGTTTGCTCTGGTGATGGACAGACTGACAGATGAGGTTAGACAAGAATCTCCCTGGACTATGATGTTTGCAGATGACATTGTTATTTGTAGTGAGAGCAGGGAGCAGGTGGAGGAAAATCTAGAGAAGTGGAGGTCTGCTCTGGAAAACAGAGGAATGAAGCTTAGCCGCAGCAAGACAGAATACATGTGTGTGAATGAGAGGGACCCAGGTGGAACGGTGAGGTTACAGGGAGCAGAGGTGAAGAAGGTGCAGGACTTTAAGTATTTAGGGTCAACGGTTCAGAGCAACGGTGAGTGTGGAAAAGAGGTGAAGAGGCGAGTGCAGGCAGGTTGGAACGGGTGGAGAAAAGTGTCAGGTGTGTTGTGTGATAAAAGAGTATCAGCGAGAATGAAAGGAAAGGTGTTCAAGACGGTGGTGAGACCAGCAATGTTGTTCGGCTTAGAGACTGTTGCACTGAAGAAAAGACAGGAGGCAGAGCTGGAGGTTGCAGAGCTTAAGATGTTGAGGTTCTCTTTGGGAGTGACGAGGATGGACAGGATCAGGAATGAGTACATCAGAGGGACAGCTCATGTTAGATGTTTTGGAGATAAAGTCAGAGAGGCCAGATTGAGGTGGTTTGGACATGTTCAGAGGAGAAACTGTGAGTATATCGGTAGAAGGATGCTGAGGTTGGAGCTGCCAGGCAGGAGGTCTAGAGGAAGACCAAAGAGGAGATTTATGGATGTAGTGAGGGAGGACATGAAGTTAGTTGGTGTGAGAGAAGAGGATGCAGAGGACAGAGTTAGATGGAGGCACATGATTCGCTGTGGCGACCCCTGAAAGGGAGCAGCCGAAAGGAAAAGAAGACTGAAGAAAGTTAAGAACCAATTTCTAAACAGCCTTAGTTTGGACAAGCCGACCACATACTATTAATCGAAATAGAGAATTTCTCCCATGATAAATAGCTGCACTTGCAGCAGCAGCCCTAGGATGTCAATTACAAGAGCTTCAATCTCCTCTCCACACTGCACTGGCATAGCGTTGGACCGATCAGCCTCTACATATGAGCATGGTCCCCATTAAGCTGAGAAAGTACCTATTGTGCACTAGGAGGTTTGAAAACCTCTTAGAGTCGACCTTGCATGATGATGTGTCGCTTTGTGGTTAGATGCTACCCTCTGGAATTGACACCCTACGTGGCCAGTTTCTGTAGTGTAGTGGTTATCACATTCGCCTAACACGCGAAAGGTCCCTGGTTCGAAACCAGGCAGAAACACTGTTGCTGTCAGTGCACAGTCAGCCTGGTTGGAGTGTCTTGTAAAAGGGGTTGTCTCAGTTCTAACAATGCGAAAGGCAACACTTTTGGTTTTAGTACTACAAAGTTCCATAAAGATCTTCTCAGACCAAAGCCCCTTAGGAGTAATCTTCCGCGACTGTTTTATTCACTTTGCTGGGAAGCTACGCTCTGAAGAAGTTTGTCAAAGTGGCCGGTTTCTGTGGTGTAGCGGTTATCACGTTCGCCTCACACGCGAAAGGTCCCTGGTTCGAAACCAGGCAGAAACACTCCTGTTGTTATTTTAAGATGACATGCACACTCAAGCTGTGTCAGTGGGTTGACTAAGTTCTTACGAATGCTTGCTCAGTAAAACAACCTGAAATCACAGAATGGCACAAATAGACAAAAGAGACAAAAAAACAAAAGATTACGCCAGGGTAGTCGCTGAATAAAGGCTGTGTGTCTTTGACAGAGCGGACGATTAAGTCAAGTCAAGTCAAGTGGCTTTTATTGTCATTTCTACTATACACAGTGGTACACAGTACACAGTAGAAACGAGATAACGTTCCTCCAGAACCAAGGTGCTACAAAACAACACAAGCTATGTAAAGTGCATCGAGTTCAACCTAGTGCAAACAGTGCAGATGAAAAACAGTAATGACAGACAGTGTAGATGGACAACACAAAATAACACAGGACAGGACACAAAACCTAAGACAGTGCCGACCAGTAAACCTATTGTATACTATTTTACAGTACAGTACAGTCAAGTGTGCCAAAGGTGCAAAAAAAGCAGCATGTAAACAGTATACTGCATTTGAATGTCCGGCATGTATAAAGTGCAATTGCAGTGGAATGATTACTGGCTAAAGTTGCAATAGTCGTCGTTCAATTTCAGTGTTGACTATCTGTTGAGGAGTCCCTTTCCTGCATTGCATGCCCTATTCTTGGTGCACGCGATATGGCAAACAGCATGTCGAAAAAGGGTTATGCGAGACTACTGAAAAAAGTTAAGAACCAATTTCTAAACAGCCTTAGTTTGGACAAGCCGACCACATACTATTAATCGAAATTGAGACTTTCTCCCATGATAAATAGCTGCGCTTGCAGAAGCAGCCCTAGGATGTCAATTACAAGAGCTTCAATCTCCACTCCACACTGCACTGGCATAGTGTTGGACCGATCAGCCTCTACATATGAGCATATGGTCCTCATTAAGCTGAGAAAGTACCTATTGTGCACTAGGAGGTTTGAAAGCCCCTTAGAGTCGACCTTGTAAAATAACACAGGACAGGACAAAAAACCTAAGATAGTGACGACCAGTAAACCTATTGTATACTATTTTACAGTACAGTACAGTCAAGTGTGCCAAAGGTACAAAAAAAGCAGCATGTAAACAGTATAGTGCATTTGAATGTCCGGCATGTATACAGTGTAGTGGTTATCACATTCGCCTAACACGCGAAAGGTCCCTGGTTCGAAACCAGGCAGAAACACTGTTGCTGTCCATTATTATCTGCACAGTCAGCCTGGTTGGAGTGTCTTGTAAAAGGGGTTGTCTCAGTTCTAACAATGCGAAAGGCAACACTTTTGGTTTTAGTACTACAAAGTTCCATAAAGATCTTGTCATCCCAAAGCCCCTTAGAAGTAATCTTCCGCGACTGTTTTATTCACTTTGCTGGGAAGCTACGCTCTGAAGAAGTTTGTCAAAGTGGCCGGTTTCTGTGGTGTAGCGGTTATCACGTTCGCCTCACACGCGAAAGGTCCCTGGTTCGAAACCAGGCAGAAACACTATTGTTGTTATTTTAAGATGACATGCACACTCAAGCTGTGTCAGTGGGTTGACTAAGTTCTTACGAATGCTTGCTCAGTAAAACAACCTGAAATCACAGAATGGCACAAATAGACAAAAGAGACAAAAAAACAAAAGATTACGCCAGGGTAGTCGCTGAATAAAGGCTGTGTGTCTTTGACAGAGCGTACGATTAAGTCAAGTCAAGTCAAGTCAAGTCAAGTGGCTTTTATTGTCATTTCTACTATACACAGTGGTACACAGTACACAGTAGAAACGAGATAACGTTCCTCCAGAACCAAGGTGCTACAAAACAACACAAACTATGTAAAGTGCATCGAGTTCAACCTAGTGTAAACAGTGCAGATGAAAAACAGTATAGACAGACAGTGTAGACGGACAACACAAAATAACACAGGACAGGACAAAAAACCTAAGATAGTGCCGACCAGTAAACCTATTGTATACTATTTTACAGTACAGTACAGTCAAGTGTGCCAAAGGTACAAAAAAAGCAGCATGTAAACAGTATAGTGCATTTGAATGTCCGGCATGTATACAGTGCAATTGCAGTGGAATGATTACTGGCTAAAGTTGCAATAGTCGTCGTTCAATTTCAGTTTTGACTATCTGTTGAGGAGTCCCTTTCCTGCATTGCATTCCCTATTCTTGGTGCACGCGATATGGCAAACAGCATGTCCAAAAAGGGTTATGCGAGACTACTGAAGAAAGTAAAGAACCAATTTCTAAACAGCCTTTGTTTGGACAAGCCGACCACGACCACGATAAATAGCTGCACTTGCAGCAGCAGCCCTAGGATGTCAATTACAAGAGCTTCAATCTCCTCTCCACACTGCACTGGTATAGCGTTGGACCGATCAGCCTCTACATATGAGCATGGTCCCTATTAAGCTGAGAAAGTACCTATTGTGCACTAGGAGGTTTGAAAGCCCCTTAGAGTCGACCTTGCATGATGATGTGTCGCTTTGTGGTTAGATGCTACCCTCTGGAATTGACACCCTACGTGGCCAGTTTCTGTAGTGTAGTGGTTATCACATTCGCCTAACACGCGAAAGGTCCCTGATTCAAAACCAGGCAGAAACACTGTTGCTGTCTATTATTATCTGCACAGTCAGCCTGGTTGGAGTGTCTTGTAAAAGGGGTTGTCTCAGTTCTAACAATGAGAAAGGCAACACTTTTGGTTTTAGTACTACAAAGTTCCATAAAGATCTTCTCATCCCAAAGCCCCTTAGGAGTAATCTTCCGCGACTGTTTTATTCACTTTGCTGGGAAGCTACGCTCTGAAGAAGTTTGTCAAAGTGGCCGGTTTCTGTGGTGTAGCAGTTATCATGTTCGCCTCACACGCGAAAGGTCCCTGGTTCGAAACCAGGCAGAAACACTATTGTTGTTATTTTAAGATGACATGCACACTCAAGCTGTGTCAGTGGGTTGACTAAGTTCTTACGAATGCTTGCTCAGTAAAACAACCTGAAATCACAGAATGGCACAAATAGACAAAAGAGACAAAAAAACAAAAGATTACGCCAGGGTAGTCGCTGAATAAAGGCTGTGTGTCTTTGACAGAGCGGACGATTAAATCAAGTCAAGTCAAGTGGCTTTTATTGTCATTTCTACTATACACAGTGGTACACAGTACACAGTAGAAACGAGATAACGTTCCTCCAGAACCAAGGTGCTACAAAACAACACAAACTATGTAAAGTGCATCGAGTTCAACCTAGTGTAAACAGTGCAGATGAAAAACAGTACAGACAGACAGTGTAGACGGACAACACAAAATAACACAGGAAAGGACAAAAAACCTAAGATAGTGCCGACCAGTAAACCTATTGTATACTATTTTACAGTACATTACAGTCAAGTGTGCCAAATGTACAAAAAAAGCAGCATGTAAACAGTATAGTGCATTTGAATGTCCGGCATGTATACAGTGCAATTGCAGTGGAATGATTACTGGCTAAAGTTGCAATAGTCGTCGTTCAATTTCAGTTTTGACTATCTGTTGAAGAGTCCCTTTCCTGCATTACATTCCCTATTCTTGGTGCACGCGATATGGCAAACAGCATGTCGAAAAAGGGTTATGCGAGACTACTGAAGAAAGTTAAGAACCAATTTCTAAACAGCCTTAGTTTGGACAAGCCGACCACATACTATTAATCGAAATTGAGACTTTCTCCCATGATAAATAGCTGCGCTTGCAGAAGCAGCCCTAGGATGTCAATTACAAGAGCTTCAATCTCCTCTCCACACTGCACTGGCATAGCGTTGGACCGATCAGCCTCTACATATGAGCATGGTCCCCATTAAGCTGAGAAAGTACCTATTGTGCACTAGGAGGTTTGAAAGCCCCTTAGAGTCGACCTTGCATGATGATGTGTCGCTTTTTGGTTAGATACTACCCTCTGGAATTGACACCCTACGTGGCCAGTTTCTGTAGTGTAGTGGTTATCACATTCGCCTAACACGCGAAAGGTCCCTGGTTCGAAACCAGGCAGAAACACTGTTGCTGTCGGTGCACAGTCAGCCTGGTTGGAGTGTCTTGTAAAAGGGGTTGTCTCAGTTCTAACAATGCGAAAGGCAACACTTTTGGCTTTAGTACTACAAAGTTCCATAAAGATCTTGTCATCCCAAAGCCCCTTAGAAGTAATCTTCCGCGACTGTTTTATTCACTTTGCTGGGAAGCTACGCTCTGAAGAAGTTTGTCAAAGTGGCCGGTTTCTGTGGTGTAGCGGTTATCTCGTTCGCCTCACACGCGAAAGGTCCCTGGTTCGAAACCAGGCAGAAACACTATTGTTGTTATTTTAAGATGACATGCACACTCAAGCTGTGTCAGTGGGTTGACTAAGTTCTTACGAATGCTTGCTCAGTAAAACAACCTGAAATCACAGAATGGCACAAATAGACAAAAGAGACAAAAAAACAAAAGATTACGCCAGGGTAGTCGCTGAATAAAGGCTGTGTGTCTTTGACAGAGCGGACGATTAAGTCAAGTCAAGTCAAGTCAAGTCAAGTGGCTTTTATTGTCATTTCTACTATACACAGTGGTACACAGTACACAGTAGAAACGAGATAACGTTCCTCCAGAACCAAGGTGCTACAAAACAACACAAACTATGTAAAGTGCATCGAGCTTCAATCTCCTCTCCACACTGCACTGGCATAGCGTTGGACCGATCAGCCTCTACATATGAGCATGGTCCCCATTAAGCTGAGAAAGTACCTATTGTGCACTAGGAGGTTTGAAAGCCCCTTAGAGTCGACCTTGCATGATGATGTGTCGCTTTGTGGTTAGATGCTACCCTCTGGAATTGACACCCTACGTGGCCGGTTTCTGTGGTGTAGCGGTTATCACGTAGCCTCACACGCGAAAGGTTCCTGGTTCGAAACCAGGCAGAAACACGATTGCTGTCTATTATTATCTGCACAGTCAGCCTGGTTGGAGTGTCTTGTAAAAGGGGTTGTCTCAGTTCTAACAATGCGAAAGGCAACACTTTTGGTTTTAGTACTACAAAGTTCCATAAAGATCTTGTCATCCCAAAGCCCCTTAGAAGTAATCTTCCGCGACTGTTTTATTCACTTTGCTGGGAAGCTACGCTCTGAAGAAGTTTGTGAAAGTGGCCGGTTTCTGTGGTGTAGCGGTTATCACGTTCGCCTCACATGCGAAAGGTCCCTGGTTCGAAACCAGGCAGAAACACTATTGTTGTTATTTTAAGATGACATGCACACTCAAGCTGTGTCAGTGGGTTGACCAATTTCTTACGAATGCTTGCTCAGTAAAACAAACTGAAATCACAGAATGGTACAAATAGACAAAAGAGACAAAAAAACAAAAGATTACGCCAGGGTAGTCGCTGAATAAAGGCTGTGTGTTTTTGACAGAGCGCACGATTAAGTCAAGTCAAGTCAAGTCAAGTCAAGTGGCTTTTATTGTCATTTCTACTATACACAGTGGTACACAGTACACAGTAGAAACGAGATAACGTTCCTCCAGAACCAAGGTGCTACAAAACAACACAAACTATGTAAAGTGCATCGAGTTCAACCTAGTGTAAACAGTGCAGATGAAAAACAGTACAGACAGACAGTGTAGACGGACAACACAAAATAACACAGGACAGGACAAAAAACCTAAGACAGTGCCGACCAGTAAACCTATTGTATACTATTTTACAGTACAGTACAGTCAAGTGTGCCAAAGGTACAAAAAAAGCAGCATGTAAACAGTATAGTGCATTTGAATGTCCGGCATGTATACAGTGCAATTGCAGTGGAATGATTACTGGCTAAAGTTGCAATAGTCGTCGTTCAATTTCAGTTTTGACTATCTGTTGAGGAGTCCCTTTCCTGCATTGCATTCCCTATTCTTGGTGCACGCGATATGGCAAACAGCATGTCGAAAAAGGGTTATGCGAGACTACTGAAGAAAGTTAAGAACCAATTTCTAAACAGCCTTAGTTTGGACAAGCCGACCACATACTATTAATCGAAATAGAGAATTTCTCCCATGATAAATAGCTGCACTTGCAGCAGCAGCCCTAGGATGTCAATTACAAGAGCTTCAATCTCCTCTCCACACTGCACTGGCATAGCGTTGGACCGATCAGCCTCTACATATGAGCATGGTCCCCATTAAGCTGAGAAAGTACCTATTGTGCACTAGGAGGTTTGAAAGCCCCTTAGAGTCGACCTTGCATGATGATGTGTCGCTTTGTGGTTAGATGCTACCCTCTGGAATTGACACCCTACGTGGCCGGTTTCTGTGGTGTAGCGGTTATCACGTTTGCCTCACACGCGAAAGGTCCCTGGTTCGAAACCAGGCAGAAACACGGTTGCTGTCTATTATTATCTGCACAGTCAGCCTGGTTGGAGTGTCTTGTAAAAGGGGTTGTCTCAGTTCTAACAATGAGAAAGGCAACACTTTTGGTTTTAGTACTACAAAGTTCCATAAAGATCTTCTCATCCCAAAGCCCCTTAGGAGTAATCTTCCGTGACTGTTTTATTCACTTTGCTGGGAAGCTACGCTCTGAAGAAGTTTGTCAAAGTGGCCGGTTTCTGTGGTGTAGCGGTTATCACGTTGCCTCACACGCGAAAGGTCCCAGGTTCGAAACCAGGCAGAAACACTATTGTTGTTATTTTAAGATGACATGCACACTCAAGCTGTGTCAGTGGGTTGACTAAGTTCTTACGAATGCTTGCTCAGTAAAACAACCTGAAATCACAGAATGGCACAAATAGACAAAAGAGACAAAAAAACAAAAGATTACGCCAGGGTAGTCGCTGAATAAAGGCTGTGTGTCTTTGACAGAGCGGACGATTAAGTCAAGTCAATTCAAGTGGCTTTTATTGTCATTTCTATTATACACAGTGGTACACAGTACACAGTAGAAACGAGATAACGTTCCTCCAGAACCAAGGTGCTACAAAACAACACAAGCTATGTAAAGTGCATCGAGTTCAACCTAGTGCAAACAGTGCAGATGAAAAACAGTAATGACAGACAGTGTAGATGGACAACACAAAATAACACAGGACAGGACACAAAACCTAAGACAGTGCCGACCAGTAAACCTATTGTGTACTATTTTACAGTACAGTACAGTCAAGTGTGCCAAAGGTGCAAAAAAAGCAGCATGTAAACAGTATACTGCATTTGAATGTCCGGCATGTATAAAGTGCAATTGCAGTGGAATGATTACTGGCTAAAGTTGCAATAGTGGTCGTTCAATTTCAGTGTTGACTATCTGTTGAGGAGTCCCTTTCCTGCATTGCATGCCCTATTCTTGGTGCACGCGATATGGCAAACAGCATGTCGAAAAAGGGTTATGCGAGACTACTGAAGAAAGTTAAGAACCAATTTCTAAACAGCCTTAGTTTGGACAAGCCGACCACATACTATTAATCGAAATTGAGACTTTCTCCCATGATAAATAGCTGCGCTTGCAGAAGCAGCCCTAGGATGTCAATTACAAGAGCTTCAATCTCCTCTCCACACTGCACTGGCATAGTGTTGGACCGATCAGCCTCTACATATGAGCATATGGTCCCCATTAAGCTGAGAAAGTACCTATTGTGCACTAGGAGGTTTGAAAGCCCCTTAGAGTCGACCTTGCATGATGATGTGTCGCTTTGTGGTTAGATACTACCCTCTGGAATCGCCTAACACGCGAAAGGTCCCTGGTTCGAAACCAGGCAGAAACACTGTTGCTGTCCATTATTATCTGCACAGTCAGCCTGGTTGGAGTGTCTTGTAAAAGGGGTTGTCTCAGTTCTAACAATGCGAAAGGCAACACTTTTGGTTTTAGTACTACAAAGTTCCATAAAGATCTTGTCATCCCAAAGCCCCTTAGAAGTAATCTTCCGCGACTGTTTTATTCACTTTGCTGGGAAGCTACGCTCTGAAGAAGTTTGTCAAAGTGGCCGGTTTCTGTGGTGTAGCGGTTATCACGTTTGCCTCACACGCGAAAGGTCCCTGGTTCGAAACCAGGCAGAAACACTCTTGTTGTTATTTTAAGATGACATGCACACTCAAGCTGTGTCAGTGGGTTGACTAAGTTCTTACGAATGCTTGCTCAGTAAAACAACCTGAAATCACAGAATGGCACAAATAGACAAAAGAGACAAAAAAACAAAAGATTACGCCTGGGTAGTCGCTGAATAAAGGCTGTGTGTCTTTGACAGAGCGGACGATTAAGTCAAGTCAAGTCAAGTCAAGTCAAGTGGCTTTTATTGTCATTTCTACTATACACAGTGGTACACAGTACACAGTAGAAACGAGATAACGTTCCTCCAGAACCAAGGTGCTACAAAACAGCACAAACTATGTAAAGTGCATCGAGTTCAACCTAGTGTAAACAGTGCAGATGAAAAACAGTACAGACAGACAGTGTAGACGGACAACACAAAATAACACAGGACAGGACAAAAAACCTAAGATAGTGCCGACCAGTAAACCTATTGTATACTATTTTACAGTACAGTACAGTCAAGTGTGCCAAAGGTACAAAAAAAGCAGCATGTAAACAGTATAGTGCATTTGAATGTCCGGCATGTATACAGTTCAATTGCAGTGGAATGATTACTGGCTAAAGTTGCAATAGTCGTCGTTCAATTTCAGTTTTGACTATCTGTTGAGGAGTCCCTTTCCTGCATTGCATTCCCTATTCTTGGTGCACGCGATATGGCAAACAGCATGTCGAAAAAGGGTTATGCGAGACTACTGAAGAAAGTTAAGAACCAATTTCTAAACAGCCTTTGTTTGGACAAGCCGACCACGACCACGATAAATAGCTGCACTTGCAGCAGCAGCCCTAGGATGTCAATTACAAGAGTCTCAATCTCCTCTCCACACTGCACTGGCATAGCGTTGGACCGATCAGCCTCTACATATGAGCATGGTCCCCATTAAGCTGAGAAAGTACCTATTGTGCACTAGGAGGTTTGAAAACCTCTTAGAGTCGACCTTGCATGATGATGTGTCGCTTTGTGGTTAGATGCTACCCTCTGGAATTGACACCCTACGTGGCCAGTTTCTGTAGTGTAGTGGTTATCACATTCGCCTAACACGCGAAAGGTCCCTGGTTCGAAACCAGGCAGAAACACTGTTGCTGTCCATTATTATCTGCACAGTCAGCCTGGTTGGAGTGTCTTGTAAAAGAGGTTGTCTCAGTTCTAACAATGCGAAAGGCAACACTTTTGGTTTTAGTACTACAAAGTTCCATAAAGATCTTGTCATCCCAAAGCCCCTTAGAAGTAATCTTCCGCGACTGTTTTATTCACTTTGCTGGGAAGCTACGCTCTGAAGAAGTTTGTCAAAGTGACCGGTTTCTGTGGTGTAGCGGTTATCACGTTGGCCTCACACGCGAAAGGTCCCTGGTTCAAAACCAGGCAGAAACACTATTGTTGTTATTTTAAGATGACATGCACACTCAAGCTGTGTCAGTGGGTTGACTAAGTTCTTACGAATGCTTGCTCAGTAAAACAACCTGAAATCACAGAATGGCACAAATAGACAAAAGAGACAAAAAAACAAAAGATTACGCCAGGGTAGTCGCTGAATAAAGGCTGTGTGTCTTTGACAGAGCGGACGATTAAGTCAAGTCAATTCAAGTGGCTTTTATTGTCATTTCTATTATACACAGTGGTACACAGTACACAGTAGAAACGAGATAACGTTCCTCCAGAACCAAGGTGCTACAAAACAACACAAACTATGTAAAGTGCATCGAGTTCAACCTAGTGTAAACAGTGCAGATGAAAAACAGTACAGACAGACAGTGTAGACGGACAACACAAAATAACACAGGACAGGACAAAAAACCTAAGATAGTGCCGACCAGTAAACTTATTGTATACTATTTTACAGTACAGTACAGTCAAGTGTGCCAAAGGTACAAAAAAAGCAGCATGTAAACAGTATAGTGCATTTGAATGTCCGGCATGTATACAGTTCAATTGCAGTGGAATGATTACTGGCTAAAGTTGCAATAGTCGTCGTTCAATTTCAGTTTTGACTATCTGTTGAGGAGTCCCTTTCCTGCATTGCATTCCCTATTCTTGGTGCACGCGATATGGCAAACAGCATGTCGAAAAAGGGTTATGCGAGACTACTGAAGAAAGTTAAGAACCAATTTCTAAACAGCCTTTGTTTGGACAAGCCGACCACGACCACGATAAATAGCTGCACTTGCAGCAGCAGCCCTAGGATGTCAATTACAAGAGCTTCAATCTCCTCTCCACACTGCACTGGCATAGCGTTGGACCGATCAGCCTCTACATATGAGCATGGTCCCCATTAAGCTGAGAAAGTACCTATTGTGCACTAGGAGGTTTGAAAGCCCCTTAGAGTCGACCTTGCATGATGATGTGTCGCTTTGTGGTTAGATGCTACCCTCTGAAAGTGCCACTCTACGTGGCCAGTTTCTGTAGTGTAGTGGTTATCACATTCGCCTAACACGCGAAAGGTCCCTGGTTCGAAACCAGGCAGAAACACTGTTGCTGTCCATTATTATCTGCACAGTCAGCCTGGTTGGAGTGTCTTGTAAAAGGGGTTGTCTCAGTTCTAACAATGCGAAAGGCAACACTTTTGGTTTTAGTACTACAAAGTTCCATAAAGATCTTGTCATCCCAAAGCCCCTTAGAAGTAATCTTCCGCGACTGTTTTATTCACTTTGCTGGGAAGCTACGCTCTGAAGAAGTTTGTCAAAGTGGCCGGTTTCTGTGGTGTAGCGGTTATCACGTTTGCCTCACACGCGAAAGGTCCCTGGTTCGAAACCAGGCAGAAACACTCTTGTTGTTATTTTAAGATGACATGCACACTCAAGCTGTGTCAGTGGGTTGACTAAGTTCTTACGAATGCTTACTCAGTAAAACAACCTGAAATCACAGAATGGCACAAATAGACAAAAGAGACAAAAAAACAAAAGATTACGCCAGGGTAGTCGCTGAATAAAGGCTGTGTGTCTTTGACAGAGCGGACGATTAAGTCAAGTCAAGTCAAGTCAAGTCAAGTGGCTTTTATTGTCATTTCTACTATACACAGTGGTACACAGTACACAGTAGAAACGAGATAACGTTCCTCCAGAACCAAGGTGCTACAAAACAGCACAAACTATGTAAAGTGCATCGAGTTCAACCTAGTGTAAACAGTGCAGATGAAAAACAGTACAGACAGACAGTGTAGACGGACAACACAAAATAACACAGGACAGGACAAAAAACCTAAGATAGTGCCGACCAGTAAACCTATTGTATACTATTTTACAGTATAGTACAGTCAAGTGTGCCAAAGGTACAAAAAAAGCAGCATGTAAACAGTATAGTGCATTTGAATGTCCGGCATGTATACAGTTCAATTGCAGTGGAATGATTACTGGCTAAAGTTGCAATAGTCGTCGTTCAATTTCAGTTTTGACTATCTGTTGAGGAGTCCCTTTCCTGCATTGCATTCCCTATTCTTGGTGCACGCGATATGGCAAACAGCATGTCGAAAAAGGGTTATGCGAGACTACTGAAGAAAGTTAAGAACCAATTTCTAAACAGCCTTTGTTTGGACAAGCCGACCACGACCACGATAAATAGCTGCACTTGCAGCAGCAGCCCTAGGATGTCAATTACAAGAGTCTCAATCTCCTCTCCACACTGCACTGGCATAGCGTTGGACCGATCAGCCTCTACATATGAGCATGGTCCCCATTAAGCTGAGAAAGTACCTATTGTGCACTAGGAGGTTTGAAAGCCCCTTAGAGTCGACCTTGCATGATGATGTGTCGCTTTGTGGTTAGATGCTACCCTCTGAAAGTGCCACTCTACGTGGCCAGTTTCTGTAGTGTAGTGGTTATCACATTCGCCTAATACGCGAAAGGTCCCTGGTTCGAAACCAGGCAGAAACACTGTTGCTGTCCATTATTATCTGCACAGTCAGCCTGGTTGGAGTGTCTTGTAAAAGGTGTTGTCTCAGTTCTAACAATGAGAAAGGCAACACTTTTGGTTTTAGTACTACAAAGTTCCATAAAGATCTTGTCATCCCAAAGCCCCTTAGGAGTAATCTTCCGCGACTGTTTTATTCACTTTGCTGGGAAGCTACGCTCTTAAGAAGTTTGTCAAGGTGGCCGGTTTTTGTGGTGTAGCGGTTATCACGTTCGCCTCACACGCGAAAGGTCCCTGGTTCGAAACCAGGCAGAAACACTCTTGTTGTTATTTTAAGATGACATGCACACTCAAGCTGTGTCAGTGGGTTGACTAAGTTCTTACGAATGCTTGCTCAGTAAAACAACCTGAAATCACAGAATGGCACAAATAGACAAAAGAGACAAAAAAACAAAAGATTACGCCAGGGTAGTCGCTGAATAAAGGCTGTGTGTCTTTGACAGAGCGGACGATTAAGTCAAGTCAAGTCAAGTGGCTTTTATTGTCATTTCTACTATACACAGTGGTACACAGTACACAGTAGAAACGAGATAACGTTCCTCCAGAACCAAGGTGCTACAAAACAACACAAACTATGTAAAGTGCATCGAGTTCAACCTAGTGTAAACAGTGCAGATGAAAAACAGTACAGACAGACAGTGTAGACGGACAACACAAAATAACACAGGACAGGACAAAAAACCTAAGATAGTGCCGACCAGTAAACCTATTGTATACTATTTTACAGTACAGTACAGTCAAGTGTGCCAAAGGTACAAAAAAAGCAGCATGTAAACAGTATAGTGCATTTGAATGTCCGGCATGTATACAGTGCAATTGCAGTGGAATGATTACTGGCTAAAGTTGCAATAGTCGTCGTTCAATTTCAGTTTTGACTATCTGTTGAGGAGTCCCTTTCCTGCATTGCATTCCCTATTCTTGGTGCACGCGATATGGCAAACAGCATGTCGAAAAAGGGTTATGCGAGACTACTGAAGAAAGTTAAGAACCAATTTCTAAACAGCCTTAGTTTGGACAAGCCGACCACATACTATTAATCGAAATAGAGAATTTCTCCCATGATAAATAGCTGCACTTGCAGCAGCAGCCCTAGGATGTCAATTACAAGAGCTTCAATCTCCTCTCCACACTGCACTGGCATAGCGTTGGACCGATCAGCCTCTACATATGAGCATGGTCCCCATTAAGCTGAGAAAGTACCTATTGTGCACTAGGAGGTTTGAAAGCCCCTTAGAGTCGACCTTGCATGATGATGTGTCGCTTTGTGGTTAGATGCTACCCTCTGGAATTGACACCCTACGTGGCCGGTTTCTGTGGTGTAGCGGTTATCACGTTTGCCTCACACGCGAAAGGTCCCTGGTTCGAAACCAGGCAGAAACACGGTTGCTGTCTATTATTATCTGCACAGTCAGCCTGGTTGGAGTGTCTTGTAAAAGGGGTTGTCTCAGTTCTAACAATGAGAAAGGCAACACTTTTGGTTTTAGTACTACAAAGTTCCATAAAGATCTTCTCATCCCAAAGCCCCTTAGGAGTAATCTTCCGTGACTGTTTTATTCACTTTGCTGGGAAGCTACGCTCTGAAGAAGTTTGTCAAAGTGGCCGGTTTCTGTGGTGTAGCGGTTATCACGTTGCCTCACACGCGAAAGGTCCCAGGTTCGAAACCAGGCAGAAACACTATTGTTGTTATTTTAAGATGACATGCACACTCAAGCTGTGTCAGTGGGTTGACTAAGTTCTTACGAATGCTTGCTCAGTAAAACAACCTGAAATCACAGAATGGCACAAATAGACAAAAGAGACAAAAAAACAAAAGATTACGCCAGGGTAGTCGCTGAATAAAGGCTGTGTGTCTTTGACAGAGCGGACGATTAAGTCAAGTCAATTCAAGTGGCTTTTATTGTCATTTCTATTATACACAGTGGTACACAGTACACAGTAGAAACGAGATAACGTTCCTCCAGAACCAAGGTGCTACAAAACAACACAAGCTATGTAAAGTGCATCGAGTTCAACCTAGTGCAAACAGTGCAGATGAAAAACAGTAATGACAGACAGTGTAGATGGACAACACAAAATAACACAGGACAGGACACAAAACCTAAGACAGTGCCGACCAGTAAACCTATTGTGTACTATTTTACAGTACAGTACAGTCAAGTGTGCCAAAGGTGCAAAAAAAGCAGCATGTAAACAGTATACTGCATTTGAATGTCCGGCATGTATAAAGTGCAATTGCAGTGGAATGATTACTGGCTAAAGTTGCAATAGTGGTCGTTCAATTTCAGTGTTGACTATCTGTTGAGGAGTCCCTTTCCTGCATTGCATGCCCTATTCTTGGTGCACGCGATATGGCAAACAGCATGTCGAAAAAGGGTTATGCGAGACTACTGAAGAAAGTTAAGAACCAATTTCTAAACAGCCTTAGTTTGGACAAGCCGACCACATACTATTAATCGAAATTGAGACTTTCTCCCATGATAAATAGCTGCGCTTGCAGAAGCAGCCCTAGGATGTCAATTACAAGAGCTTCAATCTCCTCTCCACACTGCACTGGCATAGTGTTGGACCGATCAGCCTCTACATATGAGCATATGGTCCCCATTAAGCTGAGAAAGTACCTATTGTGCACTAGGAGGTTTGAAAGCCCCTTAGAGTCGACCTTGCATGATGATGTGTCGCTTTGTGGTTAGATACTACCCTCTGGAATCGCCTAACACGCGAAAGGTCCCTGGTTCGAAACCAGGCAGAAACACTGTTGCTGTCCATTATTATCTGCACAGTCAGCCTGGTTGGAGTGTCTTGTAAAAGGGGTTGTCTCAGTTCTAACAATGCGAAAGGCAACACTTTTGGTTTTAGTACTACAAAGTTCCATAAAGATCTTGTCATCCCAAAGCCCCTTAGAAGTAATCTTCCGCGACTGTTTTATTCACTTTGCTGGGAAGCTACGCTCTGAAGAAGTTTGTCAAAGTGGCCGGTTTCTGTGGTGTAGCGGTTATCACGTTTGCCTCACACGCGAAAGGTCCCTGGTTCGAAACCAGGCAGAAACACTCTTGTTGTTATTTTAAGATGACATGCACACTCAAGCTGTGTCAGTGGGTTGACTAAGTTCTTACGAATGCTTGCTCAGTAAAACAACCTGAAATCACAGAATGGCACAAATAGACAAAAGAGACAAAAAAACAAAAGATTACGCCTGGGTAGTCGCTGAATAAAGGCTGTGTGTCTTTGACAGAGCGGACGATTAAGTCAAGTCAAGTCAAGTCAAGTCAAGTGGCTTTTATTGTCATTTCTACTATACACAGTGGTACACAGTACACAGTAGAAACGAGATAACGTTCCTCCAGAACCAAGGTGCTACAAAACAGCACAAACTATGTAAAGTGCATCGAGTTCAACCTAGTGTAAACAGTGCAGATGAAAAACAGTACAGACAGACAGTGTAGACGGACAACACAAAATAACACAGGACAGGACAAAAAACCTAAGATAGTGCCGACCAGTAAACCTATTGTATACTATTTTACAGTACAGTACAGTCAAGTGTGCCAAAGGTACAAAAAAAGCAGCATGTAAACAGTATAGTGCATTTGAATGTCCGGCATGTATACAGTTCAATTGCAGTGGAATGATTACTGGCTAAAGTTGCAATAGTCGTCGTTCAATTTCAGTTTTGACTATCTGTTGAGGAGTCCCTTTCCTGCATTGCATTCCCTATTCTTGGTGCACGCGATATGGCAAACAGCATGTCGAAAAAGGGTTATGCGAGACTACTGAAGAAAGTTAAGAACCAATTTCTAAACAGCCTTTGTTTGGACAAGCCGACCACGACCACGATAAATAGCTGCACTTGCAGCAGCAGCCCTAGGATGTCAATTACAAGAGTCTCAATCTCCTCTCCACACTGCACTGGCATAGCGTTGGACCGATCAGCCTCTACATATGAGCATGGTCCCCATTAAGCTGAGAAAGTACCTATTGTGCACTAGGAGGTTTGAAAACCTCTTAGAGTCGACCTTGCATGATGATGTGTCGCTTTGTGGTTAGATGCTACCCTCTGGAATTGACACCCTACGTGGCCAGTTTCTGTAGTGTAGTGGTTATCACATTCGCCTAACACGCGAAAGGTCCCTGGTTCGAAACCAGGCAGAAACACTGTTGCTGTCCATTATTATCTGCACAGTCAGCCTGGTTGGAGTGTCTTGTAAAAGAGGTTGTCTCAGTTCTAACAATGCGAAAGGCAACACTTTTGGTTTTAGTACTACAAAGTTCCATAAAGATCTTGTCATCCCAAAGCCCCTTAGAAGTAATCTTCCGCGACTGTTTTATTCACTTTGCTGGGAAGCTACGCTCTGAAGAAGTTTGTCAAAGTGGCCGGTTTCTGTGGTGTAGCGGTTATCACGTTGGCCTCACACGCGAAAGGTCCCTGGTTCAAAACCAGGCAGAAACACTATTGTTGTTATTTTAAGATGACATGCACACTCAAGCTGTGTCAGTGGGTTGACTAAGTTCTTACGAATGCTTGCTCAGTAAAACAACCTGAAATCACAGAATGGCACAAATAGACAAAAGAGACAAAAAAACAAAAGATTACGCCAGGGTAGTCGCTGAATAAAGGCTGTGTGTCTTTGACAGAGCGGACGATTAAGTCAAGTCAAGTCAAGTCAAGTCAAGTGGCTTTTATTGTCATTTCTACTATACACAGTGGTACACAGTACACAGTAGAAACGAGATAACGTTCCTCCAGAACCAAGGTGCTACAAAACAACACAAACTATGTAAAGTGCATCGAGTTCAACCTAGTGTAAACAGTGCAGATGAAAAACAGTACAGACAGACAGTGTAGACGGACAACACAAAATAACACAGGACAGGACAAAAAACCTAAGATAGTGCCGACCAGTAAACTTATTGTATACTATTTTACAGTACAGTACAGTCAAGTGTGCCAAAGGTACAAAAAAAGCAGCATGTAAACAGTATAGTGCATTTGAATGTCCGGCATGTATACAGTTCAATTGCAGTGGAATGATTACTGGCTAAAGTTGCAATAGTCGTCGTTCAATTTCAGTTTTGACTATCTGTTGAGGAGTCCCTTTCCTGCATTGCATTCCCTATTCTTGGTGCACGCGATATGGCAAACAGCATGTCGAAAAAGGGTTATGCGAGACTACTGAAGAAAGTTAAGAACCAATTTCTAAACAGCCTTTGTTTGGACAAGCCGACCACGACCACGATAAATAGCTGCACTTGCAGCAGCAGCCCTAGGATGTCAATTACAAGAGCTTCAATCTCCTCTCCACACTGCACTGGCATAGCGTTGGACCGATCAGCCTCTACATATGAGCATGGTCCCCATTAAGCTGAGAAAGTACCTATTGTGCACTAGGAGGTTTGAAAGCCCCTTAGAGTCGACCTTGCATGATGATGTGTCGCTTTGTGGTTAGATGCTACCCTCTGAAAGTGCCACTCTATGTGGCCAGTTTCTGTAGTGTAGTGGTTATCACATTCGCCTAACACGCGAAAGGTCCCTGGTTCGAAACCAGGCAGAAACACTGTTGCTGTCCATTATTATCTGCACAGTCAGCCTGGTTGGAGTGTCTTGTAAAAGGGGTTGTCTCAGTTCTAACAATGCGAAAGGCAACACTTTTGGTTTTAGTACTACAAAGTTCCATAAAGATCTTGTCATCCCAAAGCCCCTTAGAAGTAATCTTCCGCGACTGTTTTATTCACTTTGCTGGGAAGCTACGCTCTGAAGAAGTTTGTCAAAGTGGCCGGTTTCTGTGGTGTAGCGGTTATCACGTTTGCCTCACACGCGAAAGGTCCCTGGTTCGAAACCAGGCAGAAACACTCTTGTTGTTATTTTAAGATGACATGCACACTCAAGCTGTGTCAGTGGGTTGACTAAGTTCTTACGAATGCTTACTCAGTAAAACAACCTGAAATCACAGAATGGCACAAATAGACAAAAGAGACAAAAAAACAAAAGATTACGCCAGGGTAGTCGCTGAATAAAGGCTGTGTGTCTTTGACAGAGCGGACGATTAAGTCAAGTCAAGTCAAGTCAAGTCAAGTGGCTTTTATTGTCATTTCTACTATACACAGTGGTACACAGTACACAGTAGAAACGAGATAACGTTCCTCCAGAACCAAGGTGCTACAAAACAGCACAAACTATGTAAAGTGCATCGAGTTCAACCTAGTGTAAACAGTGCAGATGAAAAACAGTACAGACAGACAGTGTAGACGGACAACACAAAATAACACAGGACAGGACAAAAAACCTAAGATAGTGCCGACCAGTAAACCTATTGTATACTATTTTACAGTACAGTACAGTCAAGTGTGCCAAAGGTACAAAAAAAGCAGCATGTAAACAGTATAGTGCATTTGAATGTCCGGCATGTATACAGTTCAATTGCAGTGGAATGATTACTGGCTAAAGTTGCAATAGTCGTCGTTCAATTTCAGTTTTGACTATCTGTTGAGGAGTCCCTTTCCTGCATTGCATTCCCTATTCTTGGTGCACGCGATATGGCAAACAGCATGTCGAAAAAGGGTTATGCGAGACTACTGAAGAAAGTTAAGAACCAATTTCTAAACAGCCTTTGTTTGGACAAGCCGACCACGACCACGATAAATAGCTGCACTTGCAGCAGCAGCCCTAGGATGTCAATTACAAGAGTCTCAATCTCCTCTCCACACTGCACTGGCATAGCGTTGGACCGATCAGCCTCTACATATGAGCATGGTCCCCATTAAGCTGAGAAAGTACCTATTGTGCACTAGGAGGTTTGAAAGCCCCTTAGAGTCGACCTTGCATGATGATGTGTCGCTTTGTGGTTAGATGCTACCCTCTGAAAGTGCCACTCTACGTGGCCAGTTTCTGTAGTGTAGTGGTTATCACATTCGCCTAACACGCGAAAGGTCCCTGGTTCGAAACCAGGCAGAAACACTGTTGCTGTCCATTATTATCTGCACAGTCAGCCTGGTTGGAGTGTCTTGTAAAAGGTGTTGTCTCAGTTCTAACAATGAGAAAGGCAACACTTTTGGTTTTAGTACTACAAAGTTCCATAAAGATCTTGTCATCCCAAAGCCCCTTAGGAGTAATCTTCCGCGACTGTTTTATTCACTTTGCTGGGAAGCTACGCTCTTAAGAAGTTTGTCAAGGTGGCCGGTTTTTGTGGTGTAGCGGTTATCACGTTCGCCTCACACGCGAAAGGTCCCTGGTTCGAAACCAGGCAGAAACACTCTTGTTGTTATTTTAAGATGACATGCACACTCAAGCTGTGTCAGTGGGTTGACTAAGTTCTTACGAATGCTTGCTCAGTAAAACAACCTGAAATCACAGAATGGCACAAATAGACAAAAGAGACAAAAAAACAAAAGATTACGCCAGGGTAGTCGCTGAATAAAGGCTGTGTGTCTTTGACAGAGCGGACGATAAAGTCAAGTCAAGTCAAGTGGCTTTTATTGTCATTTCTATTATACACAGTGGTACACAGTACACAGTAGAAACGAGATAACGTTCCTCCAGAACCAAGGTGCTACAAAACAACACAAGCTATGTAAAGTGCATCGAGTTCAACCTAGTGCAAACAGTGCAGATGAAAAACAGTAATGACAGACAGTGTAGATGGACAACACAAAATAACACAGGACAGGACACAAAACCTAAGACAGTGCCGACCAGTAAACCTATTGTATACTATTTTACAGTACAGTACAGTCAAGTGTGCCAAAGGTGCAAAAAAAGCAGCATGTAAACAGTATACTGCATTTGAATGTCCGGCATGTATAAAGTGCAATTGCAGTGGAATGATTACTGGCTAAAGTTGCAATAGTCGTCGTTCAATTTCAGTGTTGACTATCTGTTGAGGAGTCCCTTTCCTGCATTGCATGCCCTATTCTTGGTGCACGCGATATGGCAAACAGCATGTCGAAAAAGGGTTATGCGAGACTACTGAAGAAAGTTAAGAACCAATTTCTAAACAGCCTTAGTTTGGACAAGCCGACCACATACTATTAATCGAAATTGAGACTTTTTCCCATGATAAATAGCTGCGCTTGCAGAAGAAGCCCTAGGATGTCAATTACAAGAGCTTCAATCTCCTCTCCACACTGCACTGGCATAGCGTTGGACCGATCAGCCTCTACATATGAGCATGGTCCCCATTAAGCTGAGAAAGTACCTATTGTGCACTAGGAGGTTTGAAAGCCCCTTAGAGTCGACCTTGCATGATGATGTGTCGCTTTGTGGTTAGATGCTACCCTCTGAAAGTGACGCCCTGCGTGGCCAGGTTCTGTAGTGTAGTGGTTATCACATTCGCCTAACATGCGAACGGTCCCTGGTTCGAATCCAGGCAGAAACACTGTTGCTGTCCATTATTATCTGCACAGTCAGCCTGGTTAGAGTGTCTTGTAAAAGGTGTTGTCTCAGTTCTAACAATGAGAAAGGCAACACTTTTGGTTTTAGTACTACAAAGTTCCATAAAGATCTTCTCATCCCAAAGCCCCTTAGGAGTAATCTTCCGTGACTGTTTTATTCACTTTGCTGGGAAGCTACGCTCTGAAGAAGTTTGTCAAAGTGGCTGGTTTCTGTGGTGTAGCGGTTATCACGTTCGCCTCACACGCGAAAGGTCCCTGGTTCGAAACCAGGCAGAAACACTCTTGTTGTTATTTTAAGATGACATGCACACTCAAGCTGTGTCAGTGGGTTGACTAATTTCTTACGAATGCTTGCTCAGTAAAACAACCTGAAATCACAGAATGGCACAAATAGACAAAAGAGACAAAAAAACAAAAGATTATGCCAGGGTAGTCGCTGAATAAAGGCTGTGTGTCTTTGACAGAGCGTACGATTAAGTCAAGTCAAGTCAAGTCAAGTCAAGTGGCTTTTATTGTCATTTCTACTATACACAGTGGTACACAGTACACAGTAGAAACGAGATAACGTTCCTCCAGAACCAAGGTGCTACAAAACAACACAAACTATATAAAGTGCATCGAGTTCAACCTAGTGTAAACAGTGCAGATGAAAAACAGTACAGACAGACAGTGTAGACGGACAACACAAAATAACACAGGACAGGACAAAAAACCTAAGATAGTGCCGACCAGTAAACCTATTGTATACTATTTTACAGTACAGTACAGTCAAGTGTGCCAAAGGTACAAAAAAAGCAGCATGTAAACAGTATAGTGCATTTGAATGTCCGGCATGTATACAGTGCAATTGCAGTGGAATGATTACTGGCTAAAGTTGCAATAGTCGTCGTTCAATTTCAGTTTTGACTATCTGTTGAGGAGTCCCTTTCTTGCATTGCATTCCCTATTCTTGGTGCACGCGATATGGCAAACAGCATGTCGAAAAAGGGTTATGTGAGACTACTGAAGAAAGTTAAGAACCAATTTCTAAACAGCCTTAGTTTGGACAAGCCGACCACATACTATTAATCGAAATTGAGAATTTCTCCCATGATAAATAGCTGCACTTGCAGCAGCAGCCCTAGGATGTCAATTACAAGAGCTTCAATCTCCTCTCCACACTGCACTGGCATAGCGTTGGACCGATCAGCCTCTACATATGAGCATGGTCCCCATTAAGCTGAGAAAGTACCTATTGTGCACTAGGAGGTTTGAAAGCCCCTTAGAGTCGACCTTGCATGATGATGTGTCGCTTTGTGGTTAGATGCTACCCTCTGGAATTGACACCCTACGTGGCCAGTTTCTGTAGTGTAGTGGTTATCACATTCGCCTAACACGCGAAAGGTCCCTGGTTCGAAACCAGGCAGAAACACTGTTGCTGTCAGTGCACAGTCAGCCTGGTTGGAGTGTCTTGTAAAAGGGGTTGTCTCAGTTCTAACAATGCGAAAGGCAACACTTTTGGTTTTAGTACTACAAAGTTCCATAAAGATCTTGTCATCCCAAAGCCCCTTTGAAGTAATCTTCCGCGACTGTTTTATTCACTTTGCTGGGAAGCTACGCTCTGAAGAAGTTTGTCAAAGTGGCCGGTTTCTGTGGTGTAGCGGTTATCACGTTCGCCTCACACGCGAAAGGTCCCTGGTTCGAAACCAGGCAGAAACACTCTTGTTGTTATTTTAAGATGACATGCACACTCAAGCTGTGTCAGTGGGTTGACTAAGTTCTTACGAATGCTTGCTCAGTAAAACAACCTGAAATCACAGAATGGCACAAATAGACAAAAGAGACAAAAAAACAAAAGATTACGCCAGGGTAGTCGCTGAATAAAGGCTGTGTGTCTTTGACAGAGCGGACGATTCAGTCAAGTCAAGTCAAGTCAAGTCAAGTGGCTTTTATTGTCATTTCTACTATACACAGTGGTACACAGTACACAGTAGAAACGAGATAATGTTCCTCCAGAACCAAGGTGCTACAAAACAACACAAACTATGTAAAGTGCATCGAGTTCAACCTAGTGTAAACAGTGCAGATGAAAAACAGTACAGACAGACAGTGTAGACGGACAACACAAAATAACACAGGACAGGACAAAAAACCTAAGATAGTGCCGACCAGTAAACCTATTGTATACTATTTTACAGTACAGTACAGTCAAGTGTGCCAAAGGTACAAAAAAAGCAGCATGTAAACAGTATAGTGCATTTGAATGTCCGGCATGTATACAGTGCAATTGCAGTGGAATGATTACTGGCTAAAGTTGCAATAGTCGTCGTTCAATTTCAGTTTTGACTATCTGTTGAGGAGTCCCTTTCCTGCATTGCATTCCCTATTCTTGGTGCACGCGATATGGCAAACAGCATGTCGAAAAAGGGTTATGCGAGACTACTGAAGAAAGTTAAGAACCAATTTCTAAACAGCCTTAGTTTGGACAAGCCGACCACATACTATTAATCGAAATTGAGACTTTCTCCCATGATAAATAGCTGCGCTTGCAGAAGCAGCCCTAGGATGTCAATTACAAGAGCTTTAATCTCCTCTCCACACTGCACTGGCATAGCGTTGGACCGATCAGCCTCTACATATGAGCATGGTCCCCATTAAGCTGAGAAAGTACCTATTGTGCACTAGGAGGTTTGAAAGCCCCTTAGAGTCGACCTTGCATGATGATGTGTCGCTTTGTGGTTAGATGCTACCCTCTGGAATTGACACCCTACGTGGCCGGTTTCTGTGGTGTAGCGGTTATCACGTTCGCCTCACACGCGAAAGGTCCCTGGTTCGAAACCAGGCAGAAACACGGTTGCTGTCTATTATTATCTGCACAGTCAGCCTGGTTGGAGTGTCTTGTAAAAGGGGTTGTCTCAGTTCTAACAATGAGAAAGGCAACACTTTTGGTTTTAGTACTACAAAGTTCCATAAAGATCTTCTCATCCCAAAGCCCCTTAGGAGTAATCTTCCATGACTGTTTTATTTACTTTGCTGGGAAGCTACGCTCTGAAGAAGTTTGTCAAAGTGGCCGGTTTCTGTGGTGTAGCGGTTATCACGTCGCCTCACACGCGAAAGGTCCCAGGTTCGAAACCAGGCAGAAACACTCTTGTTGTTATTTTAAGATGACATGCACACTCAAGCTGTGTCAGTGGGTTGACTAAGTTCTTACGAATGCTTGCTCAGTAAAACAACCTGAAATCACAGAATGGCACAAATAGACAAAAGAGACAAAAAAACAAAAGATTACGCCAGGGTAGTCGCTGAATAAAGGCTGTGTGTCTTTGACAGAGCGGACGATTAAGTCAAGTCAAGTCAAGTGGCTTTTATTGTCATTTCTACTATACACAGTGGTACACAGTACAAAGTAGAAACGAGATAACGTTCCTCCAGAACCAAGGTGCTACAAAACAACACAAGCTATGTAAAGTGCATCGAGTTCAACCTAGTGCAAACAGTGCAGATGAAAAACAGTAATGACAGACAGTGTAGATGGACAACACAAAATAACACAGGACAGGACACAAAACCTAAGACAGTGCCGACCAGTAAACCTATTGTGTACTATTTTACAGTACAGTACAGTCAAGTGTGCCAAAGGTGCAAAAAAAGCAGCATGTAAACAGTATACTGCATTTGAATGTCCGGCATGTATAAAGTGCAATTGCAGTGGAATGATTACTGGCTAAAGTTGCAATAGTCGTCGTTCAATTTCAGTGTTGACTATCTGTAGAGGAGTCGCTTTCCTGCATTGCATGCCCTATTCTTTGTTGGAGTTTGTTATATTTTCTATTATATTCTATATTATATTCTTTGTGTTGTTATCATTATGTGAAGAGTGGTAGGTCACAGGACTCACATGGTCAACTTGGTGTGATGTATGTATTCTACGCTACATTCTTTCTTAATTTAGTTTACCCTTGGGACAGAGCAGGAGGTGCATCCTGTTCTGTGAATCTTCTAGTTTAGGACCTGTAGAGCAGGACATACATCATGTGTCCACATTCCTTCTTGGGTGAGAATATCTGGTTGTTCAGTAACCAGATGGTTTGACTTAAAGAAAAGTAATGTATGCATGAAATGTCCAATCACGTGAAGGCATACCCTTCTCTGTTCTGTCCTGTTTACAATAAAAAGAGCTTGCAAGGAGATACTCTTTGGAGTGGCTGTGTTCGGGTGAGTGCAACTGTCACTGAGACCCGCCGGCTCCCCTTGCAGCAAGTAAAAGACAAAGTCGACTTCTGTGTTTATTTCACTGTTGTAGAACTGTACTTTCTGGTGTAATCAGCGCTGTTGTGGTTATTAGAACCCAACATTCTTGGTGCACGCGATATGGCAAACAGCATGTCGAAAAAGGGTTATGCGAGACTACTGAAGAAAGTTAAGAACCAATTTCTAAACAGCCTTAGTTTTGACAAGCCGACCACATACTATTAATCGAAATTGAGACTTTCTCCCATGATAAATAGCTGCGCTTGCAGAAGCAGCCCTAGGATGTCAATTACAAGAGCTTCAATCTCCTCTCCACACTGCACTGGCATAGCGTTGGACCGATCAGCCTCTACATATGAGCATGGTCCCCATTAAGCTGAGAAAGTACCTAATGTGCACTAGGAGGTTTGAAAGCCCCTTAGAGTCGACCTTGCATGATGATGTGTCGCTTTGTGGTTAGATGCTACCCTCTGGAATTGACACCCTACGTGGCCAGTTTCTGTAGTGTAGTGGTTATCACATTCGCCTAACACGCGAAAGGTCCCTGGTTCGAAACCAGGCAGAAACACTGTTGCTGTCAGTGCACAGTCAGCCTGGTTAGAGTGTCTTGTAAAAGGGGTTGTCTCAGTTCTAACAATGCGAAAGGCAACACTTTTGGTTTTAGTACTACAAAGTTCCATAAAGATCTTGTCATCCCAAAGCCCCTTAGAAGTAATCTTTCGCGACTGTTTTATTCACTTTGCTGGGAAGCTACGCTCTGAAGAAGTTTGTCAAAGTGGCTGGTTTCTGTGGTGTAGCGGTTATCACGTTTGCCTCACACGCGAAAGGTCCCTGGTTCGAAACCAGGCAGAAACACGGTTGCTGTCAGTGCACAGTCAGCCTGGTTGGAGTGTCTTGTAAAAGGGGTTGTCTCAGTTCTAACAATGCGAAAGGCAACACTTTTGGTTTTAGTACTACAAAGTTCCATAAAGATCTTGTCATCCCAAAGCCCCTTAGAAGTAATCTTCCGCGACTGTTTTATTCACTTTGCTGGGAAGCTACGCTCTGAAGAAGTTTGTCAAAGTGGCCGGTTTCTGTGGTGTAGCGGTTATCACGTTCGCCTCACACGCGAAAGGTCACTGGTTCGAAACCAGGCAGAAACACTATTGTTGTTATTTTAAGATGACATGCACACTCAAGCTGTGTCAGTGGGTTGACTAATTTCTTACGAATGCTTGCTCAGTAAAACAACCTGAAATCACAGAATGGCACAAATAGACAAAAGAGACAAAAAAACAAAAGATTATGCCAGGGTAGTCGCTGAATAAAGGCTGTGTGTCTTTGACAGAGCGTACGATTAAGTCAAGTCAAGTCAAGTCAAGTCAAGTGGCTTTTATTGTCATTTCTACTATACACAGTGGTACACAGTACACAGTAGAAACGAGATAACGTTCCTCCAGAACCAAGGTGCTACAAAACAACACAAACTATGTAAAGTGCATCGAGTTCAACCTAGTGTAAACAGTGCAGATGAAAAACAGTACAGACAGACAGTGTAGACGGACAACACAAAATAACACAGGACAGGACAAAAAACCTAAGATAGTGCCGACCAGTAAACCTATTGTATACTATTTTACAGTACAGTACAGTCAAGTGTGCCAAAGGTACAAAAAAAGCAGCATGTAAACAGTATAGTGCATTTGAATGTCCGGCATGTATACAGTGCAATTGCAGTGGAATGATTACTGGCTAAAGTTGCAATAGTCGTCGTTCAATTTCAGTTTTGACTATCTGTTGAGGAGTCCCTTTCTTGCATTGCATTCCCTATTCTTGGTGCACGCGATATGGCAAACAGCATGTCGAAAAAGGGTTATGCGAGACTACTGAAGAAAGTTAAGAACCAATTTCTAAACAGCCTTTGTTTGGACAAGCCGACCACGACCACGATAAATAGCTGCACTTGCAGCAGCAGCCCTAGGATGTCAATTACAAGAGTCTCAATCTCCTCTCCACACTGCACTGGCATAGCGTTGGACCGATCAGCCTCTACATATGAGCATGGTCCCCATTAAGCTGAGAAAGTACCTATTGTGCACTAGGAGGTTTGAAAACCTCTTAGAGTCGACCTTGCATGATGATGTGTCGCTTTGTGGTTAGATGCTACCCTCTGGAATTGACACCCTACGTGGCCAGTTTCTGTAGTGTAGTGGTTATCACATTCGCCTAACACGCGAAAGGTCCCTGGTTCGAAACCAGGCAGAAACACTGTTGCTGTCCATTATTATCTGCACAGTCAGCCTGGTTGGAGTGTCTTGTAAAAGGGGTTGTCTCAGTTCTAACAATGCGAAAGGCAACACTTTTGGTTTTAGTACTACAAAGTTCCATAAAGATCTTGTCATCCCAAAGCCCCTTAGAAGTAATCTTCCGCGACTGTTTTATTCACTTTGCTGGGAAGCTACGCTCTGAAGAAGTTTGTCAAAGTGGCCGGTTTCTGTGGTGTAGCGGTTATCACGTTGGCCTCACACGCGAAAGGTCCCTGGTTCAAAACCAGGCAGAAACACTATTGTTGTTATTTTAAGATGACATGCACACTCAAGCTGTGTCAGTGGGTTGACTAAGTTCTTACGAATGCTTGCTCAGTAAAACAACCTGAAATCACAGAATGGCACAAATAGACAAAAGAGACAAAAAAACAAAAGATTACGCCAGGGTAGTCGCTGAATAAAGGCTGTGTGTCTTTGACAGAGCGGACGATTAAGTCAAGTCAAGTCAAGTCAAGTCAAGTGGCTTTTATTGTCATTTCTACTATACACAGTGGTACACAGTACACAGTAGAAACGAGATAACGTTCCTCCAGAACCAAGGTGCTACAAAACAACACAAACTATGTAAAGTGCATCGAGTTCAACCTAGTGTAAACAGTGCAGATGAAAAACAGTACAGACAGACAGTGTAGACGGACAACACAAAATAACACAGGACAGGACAAAAAACCTAAGATAGTGCCGACCAGTAAACTTATTGTATACTATTTTACAGTACAGTACAGTCAAGTGTGCCAAAGGTACAAAAAAAGCAGCATGTAAACAGTATAGTGCATTTGAATGTCCGGCATGTATACAGTGCAATTGCAGTGGAATGATTACTGGCTAAAGTTGCAATAGTCGTCGTTCAATTTCAGTTTTGACTATCTGTTGAGGAGTCCCTTTCTTGCATTGCATTCCCTATTCTTGGTGCACGCGATATGGCAAACAGCATGTCGAAAAAGGGTTATGCGAGACTACTGAAGAAAGTTAAGAACCAATTTCTAAACAGCCTTAGTTTGGACAAGCCGACCACATACTATTAATCGAAATAGAGAATTTCTCCCATGATAAATAGCTGCACTTGCAGCAGCAGCCGTAGGATGTCAATTACAAGAGCTTCAATCTCCTCTCCACACTGCACTGGCATAGCGTTGGACCGATCAGCCTCTACATATGAGCATGGTCCCCATTAAGCTGAGAAAGTACCTATTGTGCACTAGGAGGTTTGAAAGCCCCTTAGAGTCGACCTTGCATGATGATGTGTCGCTTTGTGGTTAGATGCTACCCTCTGGAATTGACACCCTACGTGGCCGGTTTCTGTGGTGTAGCGGTTATCACGTTCGCCTCACACGCGAAAGGTCCCTGGTTCGAAACCAGGCAGAAACACGGTTGCTGTCTATTATTATCTGCACAGTCAGCCTGGTTGGAGTGTCTTGTAAAAGGGGTTGTCTCAGTTCTAACAATGAGAAAGGCAACACTTTTGGTTTTAGTACTACAAAGTTCCATAAAGATCTTCTCATCCCAAAGCCCCTTAGGAGTAATCTTCCGTGACTGTTTTATTCACTTTGCTGGGAAGCTACGCTCTGAAGAAGTTTGTCAAAGTGGCCGGTTTCTGTGGTGTAGCGGTTATCACGTCGCCTCACACGAGAAAGGTCCCAGGTTCGAAACCAGGCAGAAACACTCTTGTTGTTATTTTAAGATGACATGCACACTCAAGCTGTGTCAGTGGGTTGACTAAGTTCTTACGAATGCTTGCTCAGTAAAACAACCTGAAATCACAGAATGGCACAAATAGACAAAAGAGACAAAAAAACAAAAGATTACGCCAGGGTAGTCGCTGAATAAAGGCTGTGTGTCTTTGACAGAGCGGACGATTAAGTCAAGTCAAGTCAAGTGGCTTTTATTGTCATTTCTACTATACACAGTGGTACACAGTACACAGTAGAAACGAGATAACGTTCCTCCAGAACCAAGGTGCTACAAAACAACACAAGCTATGTAAAGTGCATCGAGTTCAACCTAGTGCAAACAGTACAGATGAAAAACAGTAATGACAGACAGTGTAGATGGACAACACAAAATAACACAGGACAGGACACAAAACCTAAGACAGTGCCGACCAGTAAACCTATTGTGTACTATTTTACAGTACAGTACAGTCAAGTGTGCCAAAGGTGCAAAAAAAGCAGCATGTAAACAGTATACTGCATTTGAATGTCCGGCATGTATAAAGTGCAATTGCAGTGGAATGATTACTGGCTAAAGTTGCAATAGTCGTCGTTCAATTTCAGTGTTGACTATCTGTAGAGGAGTCGCTTTCCTGCATTGCATGCCCTATTCTTTGTTGGAGTTTGTTATATTTTCTATTATATTCTATATTATATTCTTTGTGTTGTTATCATTATGTGAAGAGTGGTAGGTCACAGGACTCACATGGTCAACTTGGTGTGATGTATGTATTCTACGCTACATTCTTTCTTAATTTAGTTTACCCTTGGGACAGAGCAGGAGGTGCATCCTGTTCTGTGAATCTTCTAGTTTAGGACCTGTAGAGCAGGACATACATCATGTGTCCACATTCCTTCTTGGGTGAGAATATCTGGTTGTTCAGTAACCAGATGGTTTGACTTAAAGAAAAGTAATGTATGCATGAAATGTCCAATCACGTGAAGGCATACCCTTCTCTGTTCTGTCCTGTTTACAATAAAAAGAGCTTGCAAGGAGATACTCTTTGGAGTGGCTGTGTTCGGGTGAGTGCAACTGTCACTGAGACCCGCCGGCTCCCCTTGCAGCAAGTAAAAGACAAAGTCGACTTCTGTGTTTATTTCACTGTTGTAGAACTGTACTTTCTGGTGTAATCAGCGCTGTTGTGGTTATTAGAACCCAACATTATTTGGTCCTTCGAGCCGGATTCCAAGAGACGACAGTCATCGAGGAAGGAGAACGACGCACCGAAGTCGGTCGACCGCCGGACGTCTAGGAACGCCCGTTAAAAGACCCAGGACGTGAATTCGTGGCTGGGCCGGTGTTTTTACTAGTCCAATCCTCCCTCGTTGAGTGTCGGCCAACGGAATCCCGGAAGACAGTTCCAGTGAAATTACACGGTGAGTGATCAGTGTGACTCTTGAAAATTATAAATTAGGTTAATCTCCGCCTAAAGAGAGAGGAATTGAAAAATAAAATAAAATAGGTTAATCTCCGCCTAAAGAGAGAGGAAAATAGGTTAATCTCCGCCTAAAGAGAGAGGAAAAAAGGGTTAATCTCTGCCGAAAGAGAGAGGAATTGAAAAATAAAATAAAAAAAGGGTTAATCTCTGCCGAAAGAGAGAGGAATTGAAAAATAAAATAAAAAAGGTTAATCTCTGCCGAAAGAGAGAGGAATTGAAAAATAAAATAAAAAAGGTTAATCTCTGCCGAAAGAGAGAGGAAGTGAAAAATAGAACCTAAAATAAAATAGGTTTAAATAGTCGAAGAAAAAAAAAATAAATAAAAATAAAGCGCGCATAGAGTATGAATGAAATGCATATGTGAATGTGTGTGTGACTGCCACTTGTGTGGACCTCACCTCAGAAGGAAACCTAACGGTGTCAACAGGATTCTTGAGGTTGATGGTAAACACAAAGAAGTGGATTTGGAATAGGTCCGGATAAGGCGTTTTGCCTGAACGGACGAAAGGTTGTCATAATGGGGAACGGAAAAAGTAAGCCTGCCTATGAGGGGGATGCAAAATATATGGATAAATTCAAACCAGGCAGCACTAGTTATTTACCACGATGGGGTAAGAAACATCAGTTTAATGGTAAATTAATTGTTGCAAATTGTCAAACTTTAGTAGAAAAGCTAAAAATTGAAATATGCACTGCACGCGCGAAAGATAAAGACCGGTTGGAGAAAGAATTAAATTGTGCACAGCTGTGGTTAGACCAGACAAATGAAAAGAGAAAAAGGGGGAAAACGAGGGCCAGGAAGAGGAAGTGCATGGGGAGGAGCAAATAGAGATCAGAAAGATGAAGGTTGTTGGAACTGTGGTAATTTTGGACACATTGCGCGAGACTGTAGATACAGACGGCAAATTAGAAACTATCGGCCGCCCTCACACAACCCAAATAATCCATTCTACAAATCTTCAGAATGACTAGAAACGGGAAAATGTCTAAACAAAACTGAAGAGATGATAGATCTAGCAGAAGTTTTATTAAACCGACATGTAGGTAAACAGAGCCCGAATAGATTGTTGAGTGTCCAAGGTAAAAATGTAACCTTTTTGTGTGATTCTGGAGCAGATAAGACGGTGTTGAGAGAATCAGTACCGGGACTTAAAGCTTCCAATCAGATTATATATGTTAAATCAGCTAATGGACTAGTAAATCAACATCACATATCCAAACCAATATGGTTCAAAGATCAAAACACTGGAGAGTCAATTCAAGCTTCTGTTGTCATTTGTCCAGACTGTCCTGTTAATCTCTTAGGGAGAGATCTTCTTTCCAAGTTAAAAATCTCTATAGTCCCCACAACGTTAGGCATGATTGCCTTAGGGAAAGGAGAAGCAGTAGACACATTAGCAATGCAAGGGACAGGAGAACCATACTATTATTGGACTCTAGATTTACCAACACCCGATCCCACTAAGACAGGACAACAGTTGTTAGAAAAACTTAGCCAACAGCAGGAAGGAGAGTTTTTAACCATGAAACCAGAAGACATGCATGTCACATTGAAATATAAAAGTACACCAGGCCCAGATCCATCCTATGACAAGGAGGTGCAGAAATTAGGCCCACAGCGTATAACCTTGAAGTCAATTTACACTGATGGGAAAGGGAGAGCAGGATGCACTGTGCATTTCTCACCGCAAGCCTTTAAGCTGTTTAATGTGCAGTATTCCACACCCCACTTGTCTCTTACTACACCTGTAGGGACAGACTGGGAGGAGATTGGCCCATTTATGATGAAAGCCACCCATATTGCACAGTGGAAAAAGTTATCAAACGGGTGGGAAACGTGTGCATTAACAGGCACAGTGTTTAAAAAAACCTTAGGATGGGTAATAACAGCATCGCCACATACTCATCTAGATGACCCAAACTTTCAAGATGCTGAATGATACACAATTCAAGCTAAAGACAACCCTGATCTTGCAGAAGTCCCAGACACATTTTGGTCAAAAGGCAAAACCGATGTAGGCCTCATGACCACAGCATCACCTGTAACCATTAAACCAAAATCAGATTACAGGCCTAGAGTACGACAATACCCACTGAAGCCTGATGCTGAAGAGGGAATTAAACCAGTGATCAGAGACATGATTGAGGCAGGGATAATAGTTGAGTCACCTCAAGCTCAATGTAACACTCCTATATTTCCCGTGCGAAAGGCAGACACAGATATTTGGAGGATGGTACAAGACCTAAGAGCAGTAAATCAGGCAATTGAAAGCCGTGCACCTTGTGTACCAGACCCACATACTCTGTTGAATCAGTTAAAACCTGATAAGAAATGGTTCACAGTAGTAGATTTGAGTAATGCATTTTTCTCTATTCCTTTAGTAAAAGAATCACAGGGATGGTTTGGTTTCACCTATCAGGGGAAGAAATACACGTACACTAGGTTACCGCAAGGGTTCTGTGATAGCCCTACAATTTTTTCAGCTGAAATACAAAATTGCCTGTCTGATTTTCCAATACCAAAACATAGTCAAGTATTGGTATATGTAGATGACATTTTAATCGCCTCTGACACTCCAGAAAACAATAAACTCACTTCAATAGCACTGTTTAAACATCTAGCTAAAACAGGAAATAAAGCATCTTTGTCAAAACTACAATGGGTAAAACAAAAAGTTAAATTCCTTGGTCATGATCTCTGTGGGGAAGGGCGAAGCATAACCTATGACAGGAAACATGCCATCCTCACAGCCCCAAAACCAGAAACAAAACAACACATGATGCAATTCTTAGGATTGTGTAATTATTGCAGACTGTGGATCCCAAATTATGCCCAAAAGACACAGCCAATGCTGGACATAATATATACTAACCCTATGGCAATGACTCAGAAGGTAGTATGGACACCTGAGGGTGAAGGAGCGTTGACAGAATTAAAGCAAGCACTAACTGGAGCTACTGTGCTAAGCTTACCGAATTACAGCAAGCCTTTTGTGCAAACTGTTGATTGCAAAGGCAATTTTATGACCTCCATGCTTGCACAAAATACCGGAGGCAAATTGAAACCTGTAGCTTATTACTCCAAACGTCTTGATCCTGTAGCAAGTGCACTACCTCATTGTGTTAGAGCAGTGTGTGCAGCAGCTCAAGCAGTACACTGCTCATCTGAAGTTGTGTTATTCCATCCATTGACCCTCCTTGTACCACATGCTGTAGACATTTTGCTGACACAAACAAAAATGACTTTCTTATCACCAGCAAGACATTTATCTGTTCTGTCTACTTTGATGTCACAACCTCACATAACTGTTAAAAGATGCAATATCCTGAACTCTTCTTCACTCATTCCTACTGAAGAAGATGGCAACACACATAGCTGTATAGAACTAACTGAAGAACAATGTAAGCCTAGACAAGACTTACAAGACTTCCCTTTGCAGACAGGAGAGACATGGTTTGTTGACGGTTCATGTTCAAAGACAAATACAGGCCAAACTCAGACAGGATTTGCTGTAGTGACAGATAATAACATTGTGCATGCAGGAAAATTACCATCACATTTGTCAGCTCAAGCAGCTGAAATTATTGCACTTATTGAGGCATGCAAAGCTGCTAGTGGAAAGTGTGTAACTATTTATACTGACAGTCAATACGCCTTTTCCACATTACACTATTTTGCTGCACAGTGGTCACGTAGGGGTATGACAACCTCCACGGGCAAACCAGTGGAACATGCTCCTTTGTTAATAAAGTTACTGGATGCAGTGTTGCTACCAAAAAGAATAGCGGTGTGCAAATGCTCAGCGCACACAAGAAACACAGACCTTGTAACAAAAGGAAATGCTTTTGCAGATAAAATAGCTAAAGAGGCGGCTACAGGACTGCATGGCACATACATACTGACACACATTGACAACAGCACAGTGGAAGAACCAATCTCCACTGATGTTTTGAGAGACATTTAAAAACATTCACCTGACAAAGAGAAACAAATGTGGTTGAAACAAGGGGCTACTATTCATAATGACACCTACTACATTAACAACAAGCCCATCCTTCCTAAAAACCTTTTTAAAACAGCAGCTATTTTGAGCCATGGGCCTTGCCATGTCTCAACAGGAGGGATGATAAGAATGTTAGAGCAGCATTTCCATGCATATGGATTTAATATTTATTCAAAAAACTTTTGTAGAGCCTGTCTTACATGTTGTAAGCACAATGCTCAGGGGAATGATAGACCAAAGAGAGGGAAATTCCCACAAGCAGAACATCCATTTCAGTTTCTGCACATGGATTTTATTGAATTAAATAAATGCAACAACTATAAGTACTGTTTAGTGTTAATTTGTCCATTTTCTAAATGGGTAGAGATATTGCCAAGTAAAAATGCGGATGCATTGACCGTAGCTAAAGCTCTGTGCAAATGTATCATACCTGATCATGGCAAACCACAAAGACTGTACAGTGATAATGGTCCTCACTTTGTGAATGAGGTGGTCAAAAGAATAGCAGACAATCTTGGAATAGAATTAAAAAACCACTGCTCATACCATCCACAAAGTGCAGGGTTAGTGGAAAGAACAAACGGCACTGTAAAGCTAAGGTTAAGAAAAACCATGGAGCAGACAGGGAGAACGTGGGTTGAATGCATTGATCTTGTTAAATTGTATATGAGAATTATACCAACAGAGAATGGTCTAACTCCATTTGAGATTATTTATGGTCGACCATTTAAATTACCTGTATTTATTGATGATGACACAAAAGCTGAGGCAGAACATACTTTAGCAGATTGGATGCTTAAGTTACTAAGAAGTAAAGAAGTCATGAGTGCAAATAATCTGCCAGATAATGTGGTATCCTTGCAGGACAGCCAAATTGAACCTGGAGATCTGGTGCTGATTAAAGTCATCAAAAGGAAGTGCTGGTCCAACCCTCGCTGGGAGGGACCCTACAAAGTCATCCTGTCCACACCAACTGCTGTGAAGATTGAGGAGAGAGCCACCTGGATACATCGTAGCCATTGTAAGAGAGTGACCTCACTGGCCTGCGTCGAGTAGCAGTGGCAGTCCGGCTACAAAGGGTGGGAGGAAACTCCTGGTCTCAAACCGGTGAAGAAATCATCTGATCTGCGCTCACTAATCATGGCCATGTGGTGGAAACTCATTCTGGCTACATTCCTAGCAGGTACACTCTTAGTATTTTCCCAGCAGGAGCAGAAACAGAGACGATCGAAGAGATGGACACACATACACACAGATGACTGGGACTGGATCAACACTGACTCAAAACATCCATGGGAAGCGATGTTCCAGATGAGTTTAAACACCGATCAGAGGGGGGAAGATTTATTCTCACATTATTTCCACATGTAGGAGTGGCAAAAAATGCGTTGAGACTAGAAACTGTTGATTACCGATTTCAAGTGTTTGTGAACCAATCTGTTAAAATTGATGAAGGTCAAAACAGGGAAATAGATGCCTTAAGACTCATGAGCCTTCAGAATAGGATGGTATTGGACCTCCTGACTGCTTCTGAAGGAGGAGTCTGTGTGAAATTAGGAACAGCTTGTTGTACATACATACCTGATGAAGTAAACACAAACATTTCAGATGCTATGAATGTGTTGAAGGATTTACAAAAGGTAATGTCCCAAGACCATATTCAGCAGAACCAAATTGGTTGTCATGGTTTCTGTCTGGGTCTTGGTGGCAAATGTTGTTAAAATTTTTAACTCCATTTTTCATTATGTTACTTGTATTTTTCCTATTCTTTGCTTGTATTGTGCCTTGTTTAAGATCTATGGTGTCTAAGATGCTTAATCAGACTTTTTCTGTTTATGTGCTGTTACAAAGAATGGGTATTGAAGAATCAAACTTCAATGAATCACAATAACTAGATAAAGCTGGTTAAAAGGATGTGTGATATGTGATAACTATGTTATGGAAAATGACACTGGTACTGAAAATAGGAAACTAAGTGGTACTCATGTAGAAAATAACATAACAGTTTTCACATACTGATAAACAGGAGGGAATGTTGGAGTTTGTTATATTTTCTATTATATTCTATATTATATTCTTTGTGTTGTTATCATTATGTGAAGAGTGGTAGGTCACAGGACTCACATGGTCAACTTGGTGTGATGTATGTATTCTACGCTACATTCTTTCTTAATTTAGTTTACCCTTGGGACAGAGCAGGAGGTGCATCCTGTTCTGTGAATCTTCTAGTTTAGGACCTGTAGAGCAGGACATACATCATGTGTCCACATTCCTTCTTGGGTGAGAATATCTGGTTGTTCAGTAACCAGATGGTTTGACTTAAAGAAAAGTAATGTATGCATGAAATGTCCAATCACGTGAAGGCATACCCTTCTCTGTTCTGTCCTGTTTACAATAAAAAGAGCTTGCAAGGAGATACTCTTTGGAGTGGCTGTGTTCGGGTGAGTGCAACTGTCACTGAGACCCGCCGGCTCCCCTTGCAGCAAGTAAAAGACAAAGTCGACTTCTGTGTTTATTTCACTGTTGTAGAACTGTACTTTCTGGTGTAATCAGCGCTGTTGTGGTTATTAGAACCCAACATTCTTGGTGCACGCGATATGGCAAACAGCATGTCGAAAAAGGGTTATGCGAGACTACTGAAGAAAGTTAAGAACCAATTTCTAAACAGCCTTAGTTTTGACAAGCCGACCACATACTATTAATCGAAATTGAGACTTTCTCCCATGATAAATAGCTGCGCTTGCAGAAGCAGCCCTAGGATGTCAATTACAAGAGCTTCAATCTCCTCTCCACACTGCACTGGCATAGCGTTGGACCGATCAGCCTCTACATATGAGCATGGTCCCCATTAAGCTGAGAAAGTACCTAATGTGCACTAGGAGGTTTGAAAGCCCCTTAGAGTCGACCTTGCATGATGATGTGTCGCTTTGTGGTTAGATGCTACCCTCTGGAATTGACACCCTACGTGGCCAGTTTCTGTAGTGTAGTGGTTATCACATTCGCCTAACACGCGAAAGGTCCCTGGTTCGAAACCAGGCAGAAACACTGTTGCTGTCAGTGCACAGTCAGCCTGGTTAGAGTGTCTTGTAAAAGGGGTTGTCTCAGTTCTAACAATGCGAAAGGCAACACTTTTGGTTTTAGTACTACAAAGTTCCATAAAGATCTTGTCATCCCAAAGCCCCTTAGAAGTAATCTTTCGCGACTGTTTTATTCACTTTGCTGGGAAGCTACGCTCTGAAGAAGTTTGTCAAAGTGGCTGGTTTCTGTGGTGTAGCGGTTATCACGTTTGCCTCACACGCGAAAGGTCCCTGGTTCGAAACCAGGCAGAAACACTGTTGCTGTCAGTGCACAGTCAGCCTGGTTGGAGTGTCTTGTAAAAGGGGTTGTCTCAGTTCTAACAATGCGAAAGGCAACACTTTTGGTTTTAGTACTACAAAGTTCCATAAAGATCTTGTCATCCCAAAGCCCCTTAGAAGTAATCTTCCGCGACTGTTTTATTCACTTTGCTGGCAAGCTACGCTCTGAAGAAGTTTGTCAAAGTGGCCGGTTTCTGTGGTGTAGCGGTTATCACGTTCGCCTCACACGCGAAAGGTCCCTGGTTCGAAACCAGGCAGAAACACTATTGTTGTTATTTTAAGATGACATGCACACTCAAGCTGTGTCAGTGGGTTGACTAATTTCTTACGAATGCTTGCTCAGTAAAACAACCTGAAATCACAGAATGGCACAAATAGACAAAAGAGACAAAAAAACAAAAGATTACGCCAGGGTAGTCGCTGAATAAAGGCTGTGTGTCTTTGACAGAGCGGACGATTAAGTCAAGTCAAGTCAAGTCAAGTAAAGTGGCTTTTATTGTCATTTCTACTATACACAGTGGTACACAGTACACAGTAGAAACGAGATAACGTTCCTCCAGAACCAAGGTGCTACAAAACAACACAAACTATGTAAAGTGCATCGAGTTCAACCTAGTGTAAACAGTGCAGATGAAAAACAGTACAGACAGACAGTGTAGACGGACAACACAAAATAACACAGGACAGGACAAAAAACCTAAGATAGTGCCGACCAGTAAACCTATTGTATACTATTTTACAGTACAGTACAGTCAAGTGTGCCAAAGGTACAAAAAAAGCAGCATGTAAACAGTATAGTGCATTTGAATGTCCGGCATGTATACAGTGCAATTGCAGTGGAATGATTACTGGCTAAAGTTGCAATAGTCGTCGTTCAATTTCAGTTTTGACTATCTGTTGAAGAGTCCCTTTCCTGCATTACATTCCCTATTCTTGGTGCACGCGATATGGCAAACAGCATGTCGAAAAAGGGTTATGCGAGACTACTGAAGAAAGTTAAGAACCAATTTCTAAACAGCCTTAGTTTGGACAAGCCGACCACATACTATTAATCGAAATTGAGACTTTCTCCCATGATAAATAGCTGCGCTTGCAGAAGCAGCCCTAGGATGTCAATTACAAGAGCTTCAATCTCCTCTCCACACTGCACTGGCATAGCGTTGGACCGATCAGCCTCTACATATGAGCATGGTCCCCATTAAGCTGAGAAAGTACCTATTGTGCACTAGGAGGTTTGAAAGCCCCTTAGAGTCGACCTTGCATGATGATGTGTCGCTTTTTGGTTAGATACTACCCTCTGGAATTGACACCCTACGTGGCCAGTTTCTGTAGTGTAGTGGTTATCACATTCGCCTAACACGCGAAAGGTCCCTGGTTCGAAACCAGGCAGAAACACTGTTGCTGTCAGTGCACAGTCAGCCTGGTTGGAGTGCCTTGTAAAAGGGGTTGTCTCAGTTCTAACAATGCGAAAGGCAACACTTTTGGTTTTAGTACTACAAAGTTCCATAAAGATCTTGTCATCCCAAAGCCCCTTAGAAGTAATCTTCCGCGACTGTTTTATTCACTTTGCTGGGAAGCTACGCTCTGAAGAAGTTTCTCAAAGTGGCCGGTTTCTGTGGTGTAGCGGTTATCACGTTCGCCTCACACGCGAAAGGTCCCTGGTTCGAAACCAGGCAGAAACACTAATGTTGTTATTTTAAGATGACATGCACACTCAAGCTGTGTCAGTGGGTTGACTAAGTTCTTACGAATGCTTGCTCAGTAAAACAACCTGAAATCACAGAATGGCACAAATAGACAAAAGAGACAAAAACACAAAAGATTACGCCAGGGTAGTCGCTGAATAAAGGCTGTGTGTCTTTGACAGAGCGGACGATTAAGTCAAGTCAAGTCAAGTCAAGTCAAGTGGCTTTTATTGTCATTTCTACTATACACAGTGGTACACAGTACACAGTAGAAACGAGATAACGTTCCTCCAGAACCAAGGTGCTACAAAACAACACAAACTATGTAAAGTGCATCGAGTTCAACCTAGTGTAAACAGTGCAGATGAAAAACAGTATAGACAGACAGTGTAGACGGACAACACAAAATAACACAGGACAGGACAAAAAACCTAAGATAGTGCCGACCAGTAAACCTATTGTATACTATTTTACAGTACAGTACAGTCAAGTGTGCCAAAGGTACAAAAAAAGCAGCATGTAAACAGTATAGTGCATTTGAATGTCTGGCATGTATACAGTCCAATTGCAGTGGAATGATTACTGGCTAAAGTTGCAATAGTCGTCGTTCAATTTCAGTTTTGACTATCTGTTGAGGAGTCCCTTTCCTGCATTGCATTCCCTATTCTTGGTGCACGCGATATGGCAAACAGCATGTCGAAAAAGGGTTATGCGAGACTACTGAAGAAAGTTAAGAACCAATTTCTAAACAGCCTTTGTTTGGACAAGCCGACCACGACCACGATAAATAGCTGCACTTGCAGCAGCAGCCCTAGGATGTCAATTACAAGAGCTTCAATCTCCTCTCCACACTGCACTGGCATAGCGTTGGACTGATCAGCCTCTACATATGAGCATGGTCCCCATTAAGCTGAGAAAGTACCTATTGTGCACTAGGAGGTTTGAAAGCCCCTTAGAGTCGACCTTGCATGATGATGTGTCGCTTTGTGGTTAGATGCTACCCTCTGAAAGTGACACCCTGCGTGGCCAGTTTCTGTAGTGTAGTGGTTATCACATTCGCCTAACATGCGAACGGTCCCTGGTTCGAAACCAGGCAGAAACACTGTTGCTGTCCATTATTATCTGCACAGTCAGCCTGGTTGGAGTGTCTTGTAAAAGGTGTTGTCTCAGTTCTAACAATGAGAAAGACAACACTTTTGGTTTTAGTACTACAAAGTTCCATAAAGATCTTGTCATCCCAAAGCCCCTTAGAAGTAATCTTCCGCGACTGTTTTATTCACTTTGCTGGGAAGCTACGCTCTGAAGAAGTTTGTGAAAGTGGCCGGTTTCTGTGGTGTAGCGGTTATCACGTTTGCCTCACACGCGAAAGGTCCCTGGTTCGAAACCAGGCAGAAACACTCTTTTTGTTATTTTAAGATGACATGCACACTCAAGCTGTGTCAGTGGGTTGACTAAGTTCTTACGACTGCTTGCTCAGTAAAACAACCTGAAATCACAGAATGGCACAAATAGACAAAAGAGACAAAAAAACAAAAGATTACGCCAGGGTAGTCGCTGAATAAAGGCTGTGTGTCTTTGACAGAGCGGACGATTAAGTCAAGTCAAGTCAAGTGGCTTTTATTGTCATTTCTATTATACACAGTGGTACACAGTACACAGTAGAAACGAGATAACGTTCCTCCAGAACCAAGGTGCTACAAAACAACACAAGCTATGTAAAGTGCATCGAGTTCAACCTAGTGCAAACAGTGCAGATGAAAAACAGTAATGACAGACAGTGTAGATGGACAATACAAAATAACACAGGACAGGACACAAAACCTAAGACAGTGCCGACCAGTAAACCTATTGTATACTATTTTACAGTACAGTACAGTCAAGTGTGCCAAAGGTGCAAAAAAAGCAGCATGTAAACAGTATACTGCATTTGAATGTCCGGCATGTATAAAGTGCAATTGCAGTGGAATGATTACTGGCTAAAGTTGCAATAGTCGTCGTTCAATTTCAGTGTTGACTATCTGTTGAGGAGTCCCTTTCCTGCATTGCATGCCCTATTCTTGGTGCACGCGATATGGCAAACAGCATGTCGAAAAAGGGTTATGCGAGACTACTGAAGAAAGTTAAGAACCAATTTCTAAACAGCCTTAGTTTGGACAAGCCGACCACATACTATTAATCGAAATTGAGACTTTCTCCCATGATAAATAGCTGCGCTTGCAGAAGCAGCCCTAGGATGTCAATTACAAGAGCTTCAATCTCCTCTCCACACTGCACTGGCATAGCGTTGGACCGATCAGCCTCTACATATGAGCATGGTCCCCATTAAGCTGAGAAAGTACCTATTGTGCACTATGAGGTTTGAAAGCCCCTTAGAGTCGACC